>NC_080175.1:36847605-36897605 GCF_950295315.1 Erinaceus europaeus
AGGAAAAAATAAAAATAATTATCTAAAATTTTTAATCAAACATAGATGAGAGAAACAAGAGAAATGAATGTTTTCTGCTTCGCTATATAATTAGAATTTGATTTGCAACTGAGAACCCAGAATCCATGAATGTCACCCCCTGCGGCCTTTCTCCAGCCCAGAAAGTTACAGATTATCTGAATTAATAGCATTCTTGGATCACAATAATTATAGTGTTCTACACTGAAATACCATATTTTAAAAATATATAAAGATGTGTCCAATGCATTTTTATATTTATTTATTTATTTCACTTCCAGAGTTATCACTGGGACTCAGTGTTGACACTAAAAATCCACATCTCCCAGTGGCCATTTTGATCTCTTTTTTTTTCACATTTTATTAGATGAAACAGAGAAAATTTGAGAGGGGAAAGGAAAGAGAGAGAGAGAGAGAGAGAGAGAGAGAGAGAAGGTGTTGCAGAAGGGGAGCAGGGGCTCAAACCCAGGTCATTATGTGTAAGTACTATGGGGGCTTAACCAGGTGTGCTAACGCCCAGCCCCTTCCTGTGATTTTTTTTTATCCTGTTCAGTCTTAGAAACTAAAAGGTAGGCTCAGTATTTGATAACATGCAAATAAAAACCATATCGTCTTCACTGTGTAAATGCATAATCACAAGCTACTAGGCTAAATGTCAAAAACATATAAGAACTGGTTCCCTCAGGGAATGAAATAGATTGCATAGGCCCAAAGAGACCCTGACCATACTGTCCAGTAGGTTGAAAGCTAAATGGCTTGCACAGGTGGCCCGGAGGTGGCAGTAGTTAAGGTATTGGATGTTCAAACAGGAGGTCCGAGTTCAATCCCTGGCTTCGTATATGCCAGAGTGATGCTGTGGTTCTCTCCCCACTCCCAATAAGTAAATAAATAAATAAATAAATCCTTAAAGAAATAACACATCATTTGCATAGATTTGGGGGTGTCACCTTTCCAGAATGCAAGAGGAAAAACTAGAAGTGGAGGTGGAGTCAGTTTTGCTGGCTCAGTGAGTGAGAAATGGGCATATTAACAACCAAGTTTGTCCCACTCACCATGCTGAATCACTGTGGTGCCCAAGGAAGATAAGATTCAGGAAAAAAAGAGTTTACCTTCTGGTGGGAGAGAGGAATTATAACAGATGGATAAAGGAAAAGAAATAGCAACAAAAGGGGAAATAAAGACTAAGCTCTCAGCTCAGTGTGAATGCTGCCTGGTTTTGAAAACCTGATTCACTGATACTCCTTGCAGCTTTCACTGAATGTGTGGATTGGAGTATGTGTGACTATCAAAAATATGTGGATTGGAGTATGTATGACTATCCCCTTAGTGGATAGTGAGCTGCAGCCTTACCTGCATGGGCATGAAACAAACAAATAAACAAAACCTTAGGACAAGCTTCTGATGCTGATACCATACGTCATCATAACTATCCACACAAACAGCCAGCCAGAGTTTATACAGTCAGTGCCCCGTTTCCACTGTGCAGGTGAATTGCAGCTTCCCTCAGGCATTGCAGGATCCACGCCACTGATCTGTCACTGACCCTGGGGATAAGTCCTCCAGCATTCTGGCTAGAGGATGGGACAGCTTATTGGACCTATTATAGGCAATATGCTGGAGGTCTGGAGACACCCTCATTCTTAGCCTTAAATGAACTAAACCTGCTTCTATCTTGAACCATCCCTGCAGCCCTCTACAGTGTCAACACTTTAAGTGTGAGAGCCCATCACATCACTGGAGACACTGTGTCAGACCCTCTGTACATCATCCTAATTAACATTACTGTCTCCCTCTGAAAAGAATCCAGTAAGCATGCTAATAGGCTTTCTTTGCTTCTCCACATGTTTTTCCTTTCCTGACTCTTGTTCTGTGAATCCAAGCTCCACAAGAACCTTGGCTTTTGTATAGAAAGCACCTGGAGGGGGCCTAAGTGATGGCACACCCAGTTGAGTACACACATTATCATGTGCCAGGACCTGGGTTTGAGTCCTTGTTCCCCACGTGCAGGGGGCATGCTTTCCAAGCACTAAAGCAAATCTGCAGGTCTCTTTTTCTCTCTACTTCTCTATCCCCCCACTCTTCTGAATTTCTCTGACTTGAACAAATAAAATAGAAAGAAAATTAGCTGGGGAGACAGCATAATGGTTTTGCAAAAGACTTTCATGCCTGAGGCTCTGAGGTCCCAGTTTCAGTCCCCAACACCATAAGCCAGATCTGAGTAGTGCTCCAGTCTATCTATCTGTCTTTCTTGCTGTATCTCTATTTCATATATATATATATTAAAAAGAAAAAGAGAAAGGAGGCAGGTGGTAGCACAGTGGGCTAAGCACACATGGCGCAAAGTGCCCTTGCATAAGGATTCTGGTTCAAGCCCCTGGCTCCCTACCTGCAGGGGGGTCGCTTCACAAGCGGTGAAGCAGGTCTGCAGGTATCTGCCTTTCTCTTCCCCTCTCTGTCTTCCCCTCCTCTCTTGATTTCTCTCTGTTCTATCCAACAACAACTAGCAGAAACAACAATAGTAATAGCAACAACAAAAAAAAAAAAACTGGGGAAAAAATAGCCTCTAGGTGCAGTGGATTCGTAGTGCAGGCACCGGTCCCCAGCAATAAGCCTGGAGGCAAAGAGAGAGAGAGAGAGAGAGGGAGAAGGAAAAAATGGTGTCCAGGAGCAGTGAATTCCTAGGGCCAGGACCAAGCTCCAAGGGTAACCCTGGTGGCAATAAAAAATAATAAAGAGATAAAAGAAAGCACCTGTTGGAGAAAGCTCATCCCCAGCTCTGAAAGACCCAGTCTTTAGCTTTGGGTGTAATGGAGAACAGCAATCCCATGCTGAATTTGTAACCTCATAACATAGGGCCTACCTGCTCTTTGTTTTTAAAGACTTGGGCATTTAAACACGTTCCCCAGGCTTATGAGCTATGCCTGATACTCCAGTTTGAAATGGTCAAGTGCCAAGTAGTCATAGAGCCTTTCTTGCTAGATAATTCTAATGCAGCTCCTTGGCACCCATGCACTTGTGCTAGAGTTGTGCAGCCCCCACCAGTGTCACTGTCAGCCAAGGACTGTGGCATCTGCTTCTCAGGAGGAACTGTCGGGAAATAGCCCCCCTCACCTTGCCTGTAGGAGCTCGCCAGTAATGTTCACTGTTTTCTCTGGTTCCATGGGCTTCACCTCAGCCTCTTAAGATCTTTTTGTAACTGTATGTGTGGGACTGTATGTACTGTGGTAAATAAGAGAATCCCTACCTTTGAGATCCCTATTTCCATAGTAGCTATGGAAAATACCTAGCTGAAAACATGGACTGTTTTCCTTGGCCTTTAAATAATCTATTAAAAGAAAGCTGAGAGGCTGGGGAGGTGGCTCAAGAAGCACCCCATCTGATCTCTGATTTGAGTCCCAAGACCCCTAGTCTCCCTAAAAATACAACCTCGTGGAGAGAGGAGAAGTACCTTGTGTTTGTCAAAAAGCCAGGCTTAAGGTCAAAATTACTCTTAAACCATTGAAAACTTAAGTTTTTGCAAGTTTCTTTTTTTTATATAATTTTTTAATTTCTTTATTGGGGAATTAATGTTTTACATTTGACAGTAAACACAAAAGTTTGCACATGCATTACATTGTACATGCATTTGTAAATAATTTTTATTTATAAAACAGTAACACTGACAGAAACCATAGGATAAAAGGGGTATAACTCCACACAATCCCCACCACCAGAACTCCATATTCCATCCCCTCCCCTGATAGCTTTTCTATTCTTTATCCCTCTGGGAGTATGAACCAAAGGGCATTATGGGGTTCAGAAGGTAAAAGGTCTGTAATTGCTTCCCTGCTGAACATGGGCATTGACAGGTCAGTTCATACTCCCAGCCTGTCTCTCTCTTTCCCTAGTGAGACGGCGCTCTGGGGAAGAAGGGATCCAGGACACATGGTGGGGTCGTCTGCTCAGGGAAGTCCAGTTAGCATCACGGTAGCATCTAGAACCTGGTGGCTGAAAAAAAGAGTTAACATATAGAACCAAAAAAAAATTGTTGACTAATCATGAACCTAAAGGCTGGAATAGTGCAGATGAAGATTTGGGGGTTTCTGTTTTGTAGATAGTTACTAGGTCTATTTTAGTTATATTCCAAAGGGCCCATGACTATCAGACCAAATCAATGGCGTTTACAGTCAACGATATTTATACACCTTTCCCATATTTGAGAACTACTCTCTTCCCTGATGCAGCTTTATGGTCCTTTTCCCAGCCATGACATCATATCCCCAGATAATGGGCGCACCTGTATATCAGATGTCAGGCTCAGAAAGAAAAAAAAAAAACACGAGTTTTTGCACATTTCTTAAGAGGAGCAAAACACATACCACAAAATAGAAAAAGAAAACATACACACAGGAAAATATGTTTCTACTTCCATGGAAATTCCTTTCATTCTATTTTACTTCAGGCAAAGTATATCTTGTGAGGAGCTGTGTCCATCCAATCTTGAGCTAAATTGACTTTTTACTTTTATAAATGAAAGTTATCTGGAGACACAGTGGTCCATTTCCTCAACCAAGCATTACCAAAGCTCATTTGGAACACCTGGTTGTCCCACTTTAGTGAATCATTTAAGCACAGGTGGTCTGTTACTGATACAAAAAGACTTAGGGGGTGTAGTGGGAAGGAAAAAACAAAGTAGAAAATATGCTTTACCATAATGGGCTGGGCATGGGTTTCTCCATCACTGTTTGTCCTGTTGCCATGGTATATGTTGGAAGTATTATGCTACTTTTCTTTCCCACTTTCTACCTCCTTCCAGTAAGAATGACTCCCATTCCATGATTCACAGAGAAACAGAGGAGATAAGGGGGAGGAGGGTTGACTTAACTGTAATTGAAGTATGTTCTTTCTTTTTTAAAAAATTAAGAAAATCCCAAGAGTTTCTTATGATCTGCTGGGGGCATTTCCACTGGAATTTTCATTTCAGAGAAACTTAATCTGTTGATTTTCCATCAATCAGCTATACCTTTCAAATTCCTTAATTAAGAAAAAAATTGAATTGTTTGAGCTTTCAGAAAGGTAAATTCTTTGAAAACTTAGTGGAAACCCTGGGAAGAACATGCTTCCTCACTGAAAAAGAAAATAATTGCTGATATGTAGTTTCTTGAAATGTTCCACAAATTATCTGTTAGTAAAATTCTCATATAAAAAAGTGGATATGCACATGAGAAACAGTTATTTGTGGCACATTCTTTGAGGTAAGACACCTCTGTGAGGTGCTGCTTCCTCATTATGGCACCAATACCAGAACAAGAATGTGGTGGTTTTGAAACCTTGCACGTAATTCACAATAACTCCAGAGACTCTACCACTTAAGAAATGAGCCTGCCCACCATTTTGTTTGAGGAATGAGCAAACCAATCGACTGCACTGAAAACTGTAGCCAAGAGTGTGTACCTCTTCTGTGAAAAGGAGGAAAGAAAACAGAGCTTGAGGTACTCGATACAAAGCAATCCTAACAAGTGATTTTTTTAAATAATTTTCTTAATAATAATAGCCATCTGCTTAATGTGGTATGAAAGAATCATGTGCTAATAATGCTGAGAGCCTGTGTTAAGTCACACAGAATCAGTTGGAGGGATACTGAGTGCACTTGTCATGGAAACATAATCTAATTTAGTCCTCACTAAAGGTAAGCATCTCTCCTCCTCCTCCTCCTCCTCCTCCTCTTCCTCCTTCTTCTCTTCCTCCTCCTCCTCCTCTTCCTTCTCTTCCTTCTCTTCCTCCTCCTTCTCTTCCTTCACTATCATCACCACCACTATCTTCTTCCCCCTTTTCTCCTTCTTCTCCTTCTTCTTTATTCTTCTTCCTCCTCTTCCTCCTTCTCACCCTCCCACCCCACTTTCTAGATGAGAAAGTTTACCAGCACATGCCCAAATGCTAGCTAGCACAGTTTACAAGTGGAAGTTCATACACAGAGTTGTTAGGGATCCTTTTTTTGTTTGTTTTATTTTATTTTATTTATTATTTTTTATTTTATTTTCCCTTTTGTTGCTCTTATTTTTTTATTGTTGTTGTAATTATTATTGTTGTGGTTATTGATGTCATCATTGTTAGATAGGACAGAGAGAAATGGAGATAGGAGAGAAGACAGAGAGGAGAGAAAGATAAACACCTGCAGACCTGCTTCACTGCCTGTAAAGCGACCCTCCTTCAGGTGGGGAGCTGGGGGCTTGAACCGGGATCCTTACGCCGGTCCTTGCTCTTCGCACCATGTGCAAGACCTTGATACCCCCCCCCCATAAGTCATTTAACCTATTTTCAGCTCGGTTCAAACTTGTTTGGATTTAAGTTTCTGATTCTGAACCATCTGTTCCTTTGATTCCTAGTTATTGCAATTTGTATTTTAACTCTATGTTTATGAACTTCATTAAACATTTGAAGAATAAAGATTAGCTGAATGACATATAATTGATTTTGAAAATTAACAGGTGCTGTACCTCAAATGACACTAGCAAACTAGTAGAAAAATTCCCACCATGGACTCTGCTAATGTACTCTCAGCTCCAGTTTTATTGTGCAGTGTTTGCAGAGCAATGAATAAGATAAGGAAAAAAGAGGTTACTTAGGCACAGCCCCTAGCTTCCCAAAGGAGTAGGGTCAAAACACTTTTCAGTGGGGGACTAAAACCCACCAGATAGGAAGCAGCAAATGTGGTGTCAGTGAAAAGCATGTAGGCTTTGAAAAAGACGTGATGTATGATCCCTCCCTTCAAGAAAGGATAGACTTAAAAAAATAATAATAATAAAAAGATTGATGGGCAAAAGGGTTGGTGGTGAGAGCAAAATCTTGGAAAACAGTTTCTTCCTGGGCCAAAGGGGTGCATCTTGGAAGAAGGACTGGCATTTAAGAAGGGCTGCCTTCTGTATATTCATTATCTGGACACTGTAACAATGGGGTGACAGGAATGGGTTGGAGAATCAATGTCACAGCTACTCCCCCCCCCCAAATTATTGTTAGTTTGAAGCATTTCTCCAATTGCCTTCTATCAAGAAAACTTGTAACACACATATATGAAATTATATATTTTTCAAATTTATCTTTATTTATGTATTAGATAAAGACAGCCTGAAATTGAGAGGGAAGGGGAAGGTAAAGAGGGGGGAACAATAGAGAGACATCTACAGGCCTGCTTCAACACTCGAAAAGCTTTCCCCTTGCAGATGAGGACTGGGGGCTCAAACCTGGGTCCTTGAGTATTGTAACATATGCACTCAATCAGGTGCATCACCACCCAACCCCTCTCCCTAACTAAAATTGACCCCCCCCACACACAAACATGGGCCATACATTTTTATATGTTAATTCACATTACAGAGTCTGTGAGCATTAAGTGACGACCATCCACGCAAAGACTAAACCAGGCTTTGGAAACAAGATGGCTTATCTTATTCAGTTGTGCAGGTTCATTCAGAAAAATAGGTGTGAGAATAGCCCATGTAGGTACAAGAATGCATGTGAGAAACAAGCAGTGACTCTCAAGCCAACCATGATGAATGAGTGGTAGTGTGCTGATGTAGTAGCAGTGAGTGGAGGCAGTCCAAGTGGGTTCTGGTCCAAGTCCTCTTGGGCAGCCACTTGACCATGAGCCAGCTACCTATACTTCTCTGCAGGACCCTGGTGGGAACTCGTGGGAGGCATGTGAGGCTCACCTCCTTCAGGAGGAACTCAGCTATCTAGACTGGTCTGTTTGACTCTGTGTCTCAAGAAAAAGTTCCAACCTAACCTTCCCACTATTCCCACCTTCATCAGTTTTCTGGGTGCAGATACCAGATGTGATTTCCAAGGTCCATCTAGGAATTGAGGCACCTGAGCAAGCTACATTTTTTAATTTTTTTTAACTGACTTAATTTTGGTCTACAGTATTACAAGATTCATGTGTTACAAAGTGTGTGTGTGTGTGTGTGTGTGTGTGTGTGTGTGTGTGTGTGTGTGTGTGTGTGTGTGTGTGTGTGACTCTCCACACCCACCACCAAAGTTTCAGTGCTATTACACCCAAAGAAACCCCTGCCTATATCACCTTCCTGTTCCCTCCAAGTTCCTACAGTAAAACACTATAATTTTTACAGGGACTGAGATACACTTTGGTTATAAGTATTTTTTAAAAGTTCATTTTTGTGATCTATATTGTACACATGGGAAAAACCATCCAGTAGTCTTTTGCATCCTTACTTCTTTTACTGAGGCCAATCACCTCGAGTTCCATCTTTTTGTCCTTAAAGATGCAAGGCTATTCTTTTTTTTTTCCAGAACACCATTCAGCTCTAGTTTATGGTGGTACCAGAGATTGAACCTGAGATTTCTGATGACATCTTTTTATTTTATTTATGTGGGGTTTTTAATCCTTTGTTTTGTCACCAAGGCTTTACTGTGACTCGTGCCTATATACTTGCACAACTTGTTTTTCTTTTTCAGATAGAGGGAGAGGGACACACACACACAGTGGTGGGTAGGAGCCTGTGAAACATTCCTCCCCCCCCCCCCGTGTATCATACTCCTGTGTGGTGGCCAGAAACTTTAATATGGTGAAGTGTATGCTTTAAATCTACTGACTGAGTCTTCACCCTGTCTCCAGCAATGTCATCTCTTTAGATGACAAAGTAATATTTCATTGAGTTTATGTCCCAGTTCCTTTATCCAGTCATCTATCAATGGACATATAAGTTTCTTCCATAGTTTTAATCTATTGTGAATAGAGAAGTTATAAACATAGGGGAGCACCTATACTTTTGAGTTAGTATTTTTGTGTCTTTTAGATAAGTCTATGGAGTTGTTTTTTTTTTTTTTTAAGAAGTGCCATACCACCTTTCATAGGGACTCCACCAGTTTGCATCTCCACCAAAATACCAAAGTCCCCCCAACACATACCAGCACTTGTTTCCAATTTGTACAGTGTAGGCCACTCTCACCAGTCAGTGATGAACCCACCACCAACACAGGAGTGGTGATTCCCTCTGGTTTTAAGTGAGTTTGCTCATGGGTGATTTCTGAAGCTGCTTAGAAACCCCTCAGGTAGGATTTGGGACAGACAAATGGGAGGAGGGATCAACTGGGTCCTGATATCACAATACACTAGCAAACTCTGACTATGACCTGACATCACAGGCAGAAACTGCCTCCCTTTTAACCGTTAGAAATGTATCACTGAAGTGTGAAAATATGTATGCTGGTAGATTTCCCATCATTTTATGTTCTTTCATCCCCTCTCATTTGCATCAGTTAGTCATAAATGAAGATCTTGGGTGAGATTTGTACAACAGTGCTGTGAGCCCATGTGTGAAAAGGAAATCTCCTGGCAAGCAGAGTTCTTGGTGCCCCTTGGTTCCTTCATGCTGTGTGTTTCAGGGGCTTACTCAAAGCTAGGGTGACTGCAAGCCTTGCCTGGCCCACCCAAACAGATCAGATTTCTGTTGCATTCACTTACCCCTGAAGACCTGTCTTTAAAAACACTGTTTCTAACACTAGGCATCTTTGTTCACACAGTGGCACTAGCTTTCAACTTGAGTGTGGCATCTGAGAGCAAAATCAACCATCTAGAAGCTAAGTTCTGACTGGAGATGACTGAAACAGTCACCACATCACAGTTGTCTGCTAGGTATATTCTGTTGGATTTTTTTTTTTTTTTTTTTGTCTGTTAATGGGCAATGCCAGCACATCTAACTCCTTGTTTTTTGTTTGTTTTTAATGTGGAAGAGGGATGGATCTAGCCATGATGTTCTTTTCTTTTTCTTTCTTTCTTTTACTTTAGAAAATCATAATCTTGGTGAAAAATCTCCTGTCTTAATAACCTTGATAACCTACGTTTTGCATGATTACACCTTCAGGTTGAAACACATTTCATTTCATCATTTCCCAGAAGGGGCACTGAATTCACCCATTTCCTGTTTTTAATCTCAGAATGTTCTGTATTTCCTCCAGGTCTGCCTTCCTGGCAGCAGGACCCTGGAAGTGCTTGATGGCAAACTTGTTTGCCCCTCCCTTAGGTATATGCACAGGGCACAGAAACTAGTCACCTCTGTGGTGTCTCTGCACAGGGATTAATTTGCAAGGCAAATCTTGCTGCTGACCTGGCCCTGTATAAGCTCATTCCACAAGCTGGTTAAGGGAACCTCTCATTGCAACAGAGGTTCCATGAGCCCCTGTTGAGAACTGGGGCTGGTGCCAGGCTGGTACCTGTGCTCACAGTTCACAGTTCATGTTCTAAGGCCAGCTCAGCCAGCATCCTAGCATTCTATTCATCACTGATTTGCAGGTAGGATGCATTTTTTCCTTTTTTAATTGACTTTTAAATTTTTTTTTAAAGAAGTCAGATCTAGCTTTAGGTGGTGCCAGGAATTGAACCTAGGACCTTGGCTACTCAGACATAACAATCTCTTGCATAACCATTATACTGTCTCTCCAACTGAATCTTTAAAAAGATTGAGTGGAGGGTAGATAGCATAATGGTTATGCAAACATACTGTCATGCCCGAGGCTCCAAAGTCCTAGGTTCAATCCCCCTGTACCACTGTAAACCAGAGCTGAATAGTGCTCCGCAAAAAAAAAAAAAAAAAGATTGTATATGGGGCTGGGCGGTGGTGCACATGTTACTTTGTGCAGACCCCATAAGCAGAGAAGCAGTGCTGCTGGAGTGTCTCTCTCTCTCTCTCCCTCTCTCTCTCTCTCTCTCTCTCTCTCCCTTCCCTTCCCTTCCCTTCCCTTCCCTTCCCTTCTCAATTTCTCTTTGCCCTATCAAGTAAATTGGAAAAAGTTAAAGTAAAAAAATATAAATATTATGTATTTATTTTTATGAAAGAAAGGAAAAGACATAGAGACCAAAGCAGTGCTCAGCTCTGGCCTTTTGTGGTGTTGTGCTACTTCATAACTAACTGTCACTTAGTTAAGTCTACTGTTTATATTTCTAATGAGAAAGAGGTAAAGTCATCCTTCTACTACTTATAGGGTTTCATGTGCCCTATCATTTTTGTCTGGTTTTAGGTGATATTGAAGACCAAATTCAGGGTTGCGAGCACACAAATCTAGCACTTTACCACTCAGTAGCTTCCAGTTGACTTTCAGAGTTCTTTAACTCTTTGAGCTATGGAATCTTTTTAGAGTCTAGTAGAATCCCCTGGAATTCTTTTAAGAACATCTTAAAAATACATGAAACTTTTCTTCCTAATCCGTGTGCTATAGTAAACATTAATGATGGCTTTCTAGAGAGAGGATGTGTGGAGACTCTCTGTAGATTCCAGTGTATGCCAAGGGAACTGGATATCTGCACATTCTCTGCTCATTCTTCAACAGGCATTTCTCATCCCTCTGTTGAAGCAGAAGTTTGGCTTCCAGATTGTCTATGACAGTGCAGCTGGTAGATATGTGACACTCCTGCTCTCTGAGAGGAACATGCCTTTGTCTGACCCCACAGGAATTGAACTTCACTTCAGAGAAAGTCATGGTGCATGCAGGGCTTCTCTCTGTTCCCTAAAGGACTCTTAACTTTTGACTTCTTTTATCCACTTGGATGTTTTCATTCTCGTCCCCTCCCTTCTCATTTGCAACTTCTTCTCTCTCGATTATTAGCATAAGGCAGAGCCATCCAATCATGTTCTTGACTATAGGCAAGTCAGGTAAGGACACAGGGTTCCCAGGGCACCTCTGAGGGACTCGCCCGTGAGTCAACCTATGAATTTTAGTTCAAAGGTTTTTATACTTCTCTTTTGCCTAGTTGCCTCAGAGGTCAGTTTTGCTTTCTTTCTCATACTTGACCTATTGCCACCAGATGATGCAGAGGCGAGACGCAGCTTCTGAGTAAGTGGTAATGTCATCAGGATGAGATCAGCCAGCCAGTGATGCGTTTGATTTCCCCAAATCTGGATCGTCAGCTCAGCAATTCAGAGTGGCACTAAGGGAGCACTTTACAATGTGTTTGATCTTTATTCAGATCATTCCAATTTATCACTTAAATGCAAAGTCTCCAAATTGAAATGAAAGACTAACACCAATTGCTTCTATTTTTTTTTCCATTGTCTCCAGTGCTTCAGAGCCTAAGCCAACTTTTCCAAATATAGAGAGACAAAGAGTCAGAAGGAAGGAGGTAAAAACACGAAACTCTGAAACTTGTCCAGTTCAGTGGAGATGGGGCTTAAACCTGAATCATGAGTGTGGCAAAGCAAAACCCTCCCTGGGGAACTGTCTCACTGGCTCCAAATATTTTTTATTATTACTTTATTTGGAATTAACTTTTACTAGTGTTATATATGGTTTTCCCTCAAATAATTTTTAGAATATTTTTAACTTTATTTTCTAAAAGTAAAACCTCCCACATGTCCTTTCCTCACCTGAATCCTCTTGAAATTTCATCAGAAGAAACACAACTGAGGGCCACAGGTGAGGGGCCTTCAAGGGTAATCAGTGATGATGCCATCCCTGTCCTCAAAATTCTCATGAGATTTGCAGTTTTACTTTCCCAAGACTGGGGAGCAGCCCTTATCTGGTGTTCTCACAGGCCTGGGGCAGGACACTGGGAGCCCAGCAAGGACGCCTTCTGGCCTGTCACTGTGCAGATGAAAAGTGCCTACAGAACGGGTTGTGAGATTAATGGCCTGTGTTCCTTCTTCCTTATTTTCCTGAGAAACACTGGTTGCCCCCAGAACCGTTATTGTCATCTCGAGAAACTTCATGCTGGAATGGACAGTTCCCTTCCTTTCAGTATTATTATCTGAAAGAGGGAAGAGAGAAAGAGGGAAGAGAGAAGAGAGAGAGTAGAACCAAGGGGTTTGAACCCAGGTCCTTGTGCATTATAATATGTGCACCACAGCCCAGCCCTTCTCCAAGTGGTTGTTTCTCTGGTTTTGTCTACTATCGGTCAGAATTTCAGACGTCATCAGCTGGTGACCCAGGTCACAAGCTCGTGGCTCCAGCACTCAGTGTTGCATCTTTAGTACCAGCAGCTTGATCCCCAGCCACGCCACAGGTGCTTGGTGGTCAAAGTGTAGTTGAGCTGTGTAGGGAAAGGCTGGGGATCTTGGCTTTGCTCAGCGTGCCGGGAACACTTCAATGTCCAAGCCATTAGATTGGGGTACAAACAATATGACTAAGGCAAATGAGCTTTCAAAGACAAAACAAATAAGTAAACAAACAAGGCAAAAAAGGGGGGGGCCTGTCTCTTACTTAGACTTTCTGAAAGCCGTGATGGCTGTGGGAAATGTGTGGAGAGGGGGAGGTGAACAGGACAGGGACTGGGTGGGGGTGTGTGGTGAGTTGCATACACATATCTTTCGGTGTAGAGCTATGCTCCTGAAATCTCAGACTTTTTGTAAACCAATGTTAAATTGCTAAAAATAAAAATTAGGTTGTTTTTTTAAAAAAAAAAAAAAAGAAAGAAACCCTATCTAGACTCTCTAAAACAAAATAGAATGTTTGGTGCATAAAATAGTTGTCTAGGGCAGGGGTAGATAGCATAATGATTATGCAAAGATACTCTCATGCCTGAGGCTCTGAAATCCCAGGTTCAATCCCCTGCACCACCATTAAGCCAAAGTTGAGCAGTGCTCTGATAAAAAAAAAATTATCGGGAGTCGGGCTGTAGCGCAGCGGGTTAAGCGCAGGTGGCGCAAAGCACAAGGACCGGCATAAGGATCCCGGTTCGAACCCCGGCTCCCCACCTGCAGGAGAGTCGCTTCACAGGCGGTGAAGCAGGTCTGCAGGTGTCTATCTTTCTCTCCTCCTCTCTGTCTTCCCCTCCTCTCTCCATTTCTCTCTGTCCTATCCAACAATAACAACAATAATAACTACAATAAAAAACAAGGGCAAAAGGGAATAAATAAATAAAATAAATATTTTTAAAAAATTATCTAGAGGGTGCTGGGTTGTGGCACACCTGGTGAATGCACACATAACTAGTGCAAGGACCCAGGTTTGAGCCCCCACTCCCCACCTACAGGGGACACACTTCATGAACAGTGAAGCAAGTCTGTCTCTCCCTCTCTATCTCCCCCAATTCCTTTCAGTTTCCTTCTGTGCTGTCAAATAAAAGGATAAATTACTGTTGGGAGCAGTGGATTCATAGTGCATGTACCAGCTCCAGCAATAACTCTGGAGGCAATTAAAAAAATACCACCTAGAATATTCTCCCAGGAAGTCTGGAGGGTGGGCTCACTGAGAAGGAACAGGAATGGATGTCTCAGGACATGGACACCAACAGCCTCCAGCTCCTCTTCCCAGCTCAGCAGCCCCTGCTGGGGCAGCCCTGAGTAAACTCCCATCCCAGTCCAGCTGGCTGAGCAAACTGAAAGGGACCAACAGAGGCTGGAACTCTGCAGGTTGAAGCCCCAAGTGAGCAGCTGCATGGGACAGCCCTCACTGGCCTGCAGAGCCCCAGAACCAGCACAGTGTTTGAGGACTGACTTATCCACCTTCTACCCAATCCTGCTGGGCAGAATCCTTTCAGATTCAAGGCAAATGTTAATGTGTTCCCTTGAAAAAGATAATAATACTGAAAGGAAGGGAACTGTCCATTCCAGCATGAAGTTTCTCGAGATCACAGTAACGGTTCTGGGGGCAACCAGTGTTTCTCAGGAAAATAAGGAAGAAGGAACACAGGCCATTAATCTCACAACCCGTTCTGTAGGCACTTTTCATCTGCACGGTGACAGGCCAGAAGGCGTCCTTGCTGGGCTCCCAGTGTCCTGCCCCAGGCCTGTGAGAACACCAGATAAGGGCTGCTCCCCAGCCACCCCCAGTCTCCTCTGGTGGGCTGCCTGGATCACCACTGGAGCTGTTATCTCCACCAGCAGAAATGCCGCAGACCCGTTACCTCACAGTGCCTGGCTTGTTAGTCCTGAAATTGCAGCCTTTTTCCTCTTTGGCTGCTCTCGTTTTAATTTAAAAAAAGGTATTTGGAGATCCCGAGGTCCCTCAGTGGATGGTTTTCTATTCCATTGGTCCATTTGTTCTTGATCTCAGAGCTAATTCTTTTTTTGTTTGTTTGTTTGTTTTGTTTTTGGCTATGCTAGAAAGGCATTTTACTATTTACTTATTTATTTATTTATTATTTATTGCCTGATCTCTGCTCAACTCTACCTTATGGTGATGCAGGAAATTGAACTGGGACATGAAAGTCTGTTGAGCTACTAGTGTCACCATTGCCCCAACACTGTTCTTGCTTTTTTTTTTAGTACTAGAGAAAGATAAACCAGCCTCTAGTTATTCTCAGAAAATTCCAGATCTAGTGCTGTTAAGGGAACTCCTAAAGATACAATGGGACTGGATTCTTTTGACCAGAAGGATTGCAAAATTGACTTGTCACTCTGCCCCAAGCCTGAGAACTGAGAGGTTGTGCTTTCATGAGTTTGATTTAGAGATGAGAAAGATTGTGTTGATGTATGAGAGTATGTCAGAATGCCTAGTACAAATGTTTGTGTATCTGTGTGTACATAGGGCAGTGTGTGTGTGTGTGTGTGTGTGTGTGTATGTGTGTGCATAGTGTGCTTGTGTAACTGTGTCTGTGCATGTGTGAATGAATGTGTGTATCAGAAACAGCATTTTGGATAAATGTCTTCATGTTGGTGTGTGGATGTATATATATATGTTAGTGTCTGTGTGTGTGTGTCTGCATAAGTATCTGTGTGGATGTTTCTATGTGTGTGTGTATGTGTGTGAATGCTGTGAGTGTATATATATATATATATATATATATATATATATATATGTATATATGTGGAAGTGTGTCAGTGTGAGTGTTCTTGTGTGTGTAAGTATGCCCATGTGTGTACCCATCTGCGAGTGTGCATCTGTGTGTGAATTTGCCTGCATGTGTACCTGTGTGTGTGTCCATGTATGTGTGCGTCTGTGTGAGTGTGCATCTGTGTGAATGTGCCCATGTGTGTAAGTGTGCTTATGTGTGTGAGCTTGCCTGTGTGTGTACATGTGTGTGTTCATCTGTGTGTGTGCACTTATGTATGCGCTCAGTGCTCAGCCACCAGATGCAATTCCTTACTCTTGCTTCCCTTTCTGTCACTTCTCCATAATTCTTCATATTTCAGTTGGGCTGGGGTCTTACAGTGGCTTCCTCTTTTTCCTGCATTCCTATATTTCACTATTCGCCTGGTTCCTCTTCTGGGGCTTTTATAACACAGCCAGGAGGATGTGGAAACCCAGTTACAATATGACACACTAGTGTCACAATCACTCTTGGTCCTGCCTCCTGCAGGTATCTATCTGGAGGAGCAGCAGCAGGAGGAGGATGGATGTGTGGAGAGGGAGGAGGGTGGAATGCAGAAGTGGAAAACAGATCTGGCGAGAGTCACACAGTTTTCCTCTCAAGCCCATAGTTTCCAGAGGAGACTACATGTTCCCTAAGGCTGCCAGGAGTGTGCAGTCTCCTCTGGAAATTGTGGGCTTGAGAGGAAAACTGGGCTTATATTAGGGCCCTCATTTCATAAATCCATTCTTTTCTAGAATGAACTGGAAGGTCTGTAAACTTTGGCACAGCCCTAGCAAAATGTCTAGAGGAAACCAGTACTCTAGTTGATTTCTGCATTGAATCCTAAGCCCAGTCACTATGTTTTATTCAACTTTCAATCAGGATGGATTCTCTCTGGTAGCCTTAAACTAATAAAAGGTGAAAACATGGCCTCTGGCCCCTGGTAAGCTTAGGGTCAAGTCCTTTCATCAAAACCTTAGCAAATGACCTTGGGTAAGTCAGTGACCACACTGAGCCCTGTTTCTCTCCTTTGTAAAGTGGGGTCATATTTTCCTTGTGAGGCTGCTTCAAAAATGAAAGGGGAGATATGCAGGAAGCATCTCCCATGGTAGCTGGCACCAAGGAGAGTTCTGAAGTGCCGTGGGGACAACTGTTGAGGCCATGTCACCTTAACTTAGTAGCCAACCTTAGCTTGAATTTCAGATGGGAAGAATACATCAGCTACACTTTTCCTGTTCAGAGGTTTCCCAGTAAACTCTGAATCATAAAATGAAAGAGGGATAGATGAGGTAAGAAAGTAAAGAACCCCCTTATTTCAAAGAAGCATGGCGTAAGTGAAAGACAGGACTTTTTAGGTGCTCTGACCCTAAGAAACAGTTGCCCCTTACCAGGGAAACAAAATGTCGTGTTTGGAAGTTCTTCCCAAGATTTTGGAGACTTTGACAGAAGCTGGGAAGCCGTAGGCTGCTGTGCAAGGAGTGACTGTCAGTTGAAGTGTTGGGGTGCAATGAAAAGAACTGAGGGACAGGAGTCTTTATGATGAGGCTGCCGTCTTCTTGTCCCCTCGGTGTGCATACAGGGAATTGGTGGCAGTTTTTCTAGAGTTGGGTCTGAGACCAGGACATGAGCGAATGTGGGGTTCTCTCAAGCCCCAGAGTTTTTTGGAGGTGTGTTGGGGGGGAGTTTTATGTGTGGGGGGGATGCACAGATCTTCCTTCCCTAGTCCATGTGCTTCTCTTCTTCTGGTGAATGTGCCCCAGAATCAGCCCTGATGATGACATCCCAGTGCTTTCTAATGAAGATAGCCAAAATGAACACAACCTAAGCATATACTACCCTCTGTATCAGGAAATAATGAAAGAAGGAGCAGATGGCCACACACACATTCAGGCCTACACACACACACACATTCAGGCCTATACACACACACACTCAGGCTACTAACACACAAGCTAGGTGGGAGGAATCCACCTTCCCAAGCCCAGCCCCAGCCCCCTCTGTGGGCAGCCATTTTGGTCTCAGACATGAATGCAACAGGGCACCTTCTGATTTTGGCTCTTTTCTAGCCTAGAATGGTGCCTGAGAAATAATGTTTTGTGGGTGAAGAGTGAAAACTTCTTTTCCACCATGTGGGTACAGTGGTAGAGGCATCCACAGTCCCAGAGGTCTTTACACAATGAACAGAGAAGGGCTTTCCCTTAGAGGTCAGTCCCTCTGAGGACAGACAGCACTGCCACTCCTTTGGGCCCCAGGATAGAGGACATGGCTGCCAGAGCTGTCATTCCTACCCCCACCTCCTCTTATGCTGAGTCATCTTTTGCCTGGAATTCTGACAAGGATCCACCGACCTTCTGGAAGGGAGGGACCACAGAGGTCCACCCTCTGTGTGTCCCAGAGGAGATTACTTTATCTCTGACCTCCCTGATGCAGGGCTTGGGCTCCTGGGATCTTCAGGGCTTGACCCCATGCCAGCAGTGGGGATGAGAGGGACACAGCCCCAACTGTGGGATGGGCAGGAATGGCCAAATGCAGAGCCCATGGAAGCTGGGCTTCTGAACAAAGGCACCACATAGTGCTTGTGTCCTCAGCCCTTCCTTGGAAGGTCTTCCCCTTTGGAGTCAGGAACATCCTGTTGAGCAGCTCCTGAGTGGATGAAGGGCTCATGTGACAGCCATGTTTTAGAAGACCAGTCTGCTCTCAGTCCTTCACAATAGCTCACACACATATGCCTGCTATTCTAGAAATGTCTGTGGAAGGCCTCCCACTCCCAGACAAATTCCATGAACAGCCTGAGCTACCTAATGGAATATCTCTATCTCTCTCTCTCTGTCTCTCTCTCTGTCTCTCTCTCTCTCACCTGTGTGACCCATTATGTATTTCCCTCACTGGAGTAAAGTTTGGAATTTGAAGAGCAAAACTTGGTTTTTGACCTATATCCAGGGTCCATGTAATTTCAGCCTTCCCTGACACAAGACCTTTTGAAGGATAATTATTTTTCAGACCAGCTTCATCTTCCTTGGTCCTTCTTGCTCTCTATTTTAAAGCTCAAAGTAAGCTCTCTTACTGTTTTTCATATGCCTTCACTTTCTGCATTTCCTGATTTTGTTTAGATTATAGGAGCTGAAGGCAAATTTTAGAAAATACATCTAGCAGGCCGGACTGTAGTAAAGTACACAAAGACCCAGGTTCAAGTCCCTGGTTCCAACCTGTTGGGGAGAGGAGAAGAAGGAAAACTTCATGAGTGGTAGAGCAGTGTTGCAAGTGTCTCTTGCCCTTTCTCTCTCTCTCCATATTCCTCTCTGTCTTGATCATAATTAAAATAAATTAATTGATTTTTAAAGAATCTAGGTACTTCTATATACTTTTTATCTTTAGAATAGCAACTATTCTTTTAAAAAATGAGAAAATAAGAACATACCATTCAGAAAATATCCTAAACTGGGGATGGGGTGACAGAGCACCTGTTTGAGTACACATGTTATAATGTGCAAAGACCTGGATTTGAGCCCCCAGTCTCCACCTGCAAGGGAAAGCTTTGCAAATGGTGAAGCAGGGCTGCAGGTGTTTCTCTTTATCTCTCCCTCCCTCTCTATCTCCCCCTTCCCTCTCAATTTCTGGCTGTCTCTATCTGATAAATAAGTAAAGGTAATAACAAATCTTTTAAAAACAGAAAACAGAAAATCTTTTAAAAACAGAAAGTCATGTGGCGCAAAGCGCAGGGACTGGGCGTAAGGATCCCCGTTCGAGCCCCCAGCTCCCCACCTGCAGGGGAGTCGCTTCACAGGCGGTGAAGCAGGTCTGCAGGTGACTATCTTTCTCTCCCCCTCTCTGTCTTCCCCTCCTCTCTCCATTTCTCTCTGTCCTTCCAACAACGAACAACATCAACAATGGCAATAATAATAACCACAACGAGGCTACAACAACAAGGGCAACAAAAGGGGGAAAAAATAGCCTCCAGGAGTGGTGGATCCATGGTGGAGGCACTGAGCCCAGCAATAACCCTGGAGGGGAAAAAAAACAGAAAAAGTATCCTAAACCTATTTTTTTTTAATCTGTAGAGTGTTCAACCCCAAATAGACTAAATACATCTAAGATAGTGGGTAGAAAAAAAAATTACATGTGGCCACAAAACAATGACAAAAGATGACTCCATAAATAAAGCCACCACTATTGATCTCACTGTTTTCATAGCTGTTCTCTTGAGAAGAAAAGCCTTTGCTTATTGGCTATTCTTTTTCTAAATTGAAGACTTGCTAGTCAGAGCTCTGTCTCTCCTACTTAGTTCATTATGAAAATTAAAATCAAGTGAATAAAACATGAACAGGAGTCCAGCATGTCCCCATGTCCCCAGGTGTGCTAAATCAGGATGAGAGAGAGACAGACAGACAGACAGACAGAGAGAGAGAGAGAGAAAGGAGAATAAGTGTAGCCCCATCTGCCCACAGGGTGGCTGTTTAGTTCCGTCCATTCTCTGTTCTGAAGGCAGGCTCTGCAGCTTTAATTTGAAGAAAAACAAATTTGACCTTGATTTTTCCTGTCAGGTTCCACAAGAAACAGCCAGTGTTGTCCTAAGACCTGGCAAGGGGCCTTTAAAACTGGAAAAGGGGGAGTTGTGCGGTAGCACAGCACGTCAAGCGCATGTGGCATGAAGCACAAAGACTGGCATAAGGATCCCGGTTGAGCCCCCGGCTCCCCACCTACAGGGAAATCGATTCACAGGCGGTGAAGCAGGTCTGTAGGTGTCTATCTTTCTCTCCCCCTCTGTCTTCTCCTCCTCTCACAATTTCTCTCTATCCTATCCAGTGACAGCAGCAACAACAATAATAATAATAACCACAACAATGATAGAACAACAAGGGCAACAAAAGGGGAGAAAATGGTCTCCAGGAGCAGTGGATTCATGGTGCAGGCACTGAGCCCCAGCAATAACCCTGGGGGCAAAAAAAACTGGAAAAGGAAGTGAAGCCCTTAGGAAAATCAGTCACTGCCATTTACAAGTGCTGGCAATGCCTGTTGGGGCATACAGGATGGAGGGAATCCAAGAGATACCCAGGATTTCCAGCTTCCAATAGCATTCCCAGCTTCCAATACCATTCCCTTGGGGTTGTTGCCTTTACACACCAGCCACCCCAGTGGGACTTGCAAAGCACTTCCCCTGTTCTTCAGCTGGTCTGTGTTGGTTTGGAGCAGCTGATCCCATAGTCCTGTAAGTCTTTGTTGACAAGAAGGCATTGTGTTTATACAACAGTGCCTTTTCACTCAAAAAGTGGCAGGCCTTACTTACCCTCCCATGAGCCCTCACATACCCTGACAAGATAAGTATGATTATTCCATTCTCCCAGATATGGAAAGTGAGGCTCAGAGTAGTGGGTGCTTGATATAGTCAGCTAACAGGTGACAGTAATGGCAGTCCTGCCCTCTGAGCTGCCCTGCAGGCCTTCCCCAGTCCCTCAGTTTCACCTTCTTCCTATAAGATGAAGAGAGAGCCCTGCTCCCCTGCTGGTGGGTGAGCCTTTGGGTTCCCCTCGGTTGAGATGGTGTGATGGATGCAGGTAGAAGCCAGAGGACCTGCTTGTGCAGAAGCCAGTCCACAGTAGCCTACTCCTATAAACCGAAATTAAGCATAGCGCTGCATGGAAGACAGTAGAAATGGTGGTGCCTGTGACTCGCTCTGAATTCACGGAGGTCCCAGGACCTTCAGTATAACAGACAGAAAACACAGAGTGTTCTGCTGCACACAGACTTGGCTGCTTTTCTCCTTGAATTTGAACAAATGTCTGGACATATTTAGCCTTCATGGCTGATTTCAGGAAGTGAGAGTAAAAGGTGTGTTGATTCAGCAACCCTATCCTGCACACTGTAGTCCTGGTGCAGGACAAGAGTAGGGAGCAGGGAAAGAAGTTTGTAGAGGAGGCTGGGGAGATATCACAATGGCTCTAAAAAAATTTTTTCATGCCTGAGGCTCTGAGGTCCCAGGATCAGTCCTCATCACCACCATCAGCCAGAGCTGAGCAATGCTCTAATCTCAGTCCATCTCTCTCTCTCTCTCTCTCTCTCTCTCTCTCTCTCTCTCATGCCTTCTGTCTCATTCTCTCTCTCTCTTCCTCTCCCTCATTCTCTCTTCATTAAAAATAAATAAATAAAATATTTTAAAGGATTCTTTTTTAAAGTTTGTGAAGGTAACTTTTCTCTGTCTGAGCTCAGGACAGGGCTCCAGATCAACACCAGATTCCAGAAGTAAGTATGCATTGTATGGATTCTATAAAGGATACATCAAGGCTGGGCAATGATGCACCTGTTCCCATGTGCAAGGACCCAGGCTCAAGCTCTTTGACCCCCAGTCTACAGGGGAGGAAGCTTCATGAGCAGTGAAGCAGGTCTGCAAGAGTCTCTCTGTCTCTCTTCCTCTTCCCTTCTCAATTCTACCTCTATCCAATAAGTAAATTATATATGTATGTATATGTATATGTATATATTGGCCAGAGCACTGCTCAGCTTTGGCTCATGGTGGTGTGGTGGATTGAGCCTGGGACTTCAGAGACTCAAGTGTGTGTTAGAGTCTCTTTGCTAAACCATTATGCTATCTACCCCTGCCTAATAAATTATATTTAAATAATAATAAAGGAATAAAGTAGTGGCGCACCCAGTTAAGCACACATAGTACTATGTGGAAGGACCTCAGCAAGGATCCTGGTTAGAGCCACAATCCTCACCCACAGCAGGGACACTTCATGAGTGGTGAAGCGGGTCTACAGGTATCTTTTCTTTCTTTCTTTCTTTCTTTCTTTCTTTCTTTCTTTCTTTCTTTCTTTCTGTCTATCTCTCCTTCTCCCCCCTCCCTCAATTTCTCTCTGTCCTAGCCAATAAAATGGAGGCAGAGGGAAAGAAAAAATGGCCACCTGGAATAGTGGATATGTAGTGCTGAGACCAAGCCCCAGCAACAAGGCTGATGGCAATAAACAAACAAATAGGCAGCAAGATTGTGACCAGCAAGAAGGAGGTCCTGTTTCTTTTTAAAAATATTTTATTTATTTGTTTTAATCAGAGAGGGGGGCCAGAAATGGAGAGAGAGAAATGGAGAGAGGAAGAGAAAGAGAGAGAGGCCAGGGCATTGCTCAGCTGTGGCTTATGATGGTGCTGGGAATTAAACCTGGGACCTCAGAGCCTCAGGCATGAAAGTCTTTTGCAGAACCACTGTGCTTTCTCCCCAGCCCAAGGAGATCCTATTTCTGGTGAGTTCCTCAAAGGGTGGAGAGAAGGCAGGCCCTGGTGGGTGCACAGTCTTAGGAGGTCAGTGACACATTGCTCACTGAGCAGAGGGTGAGCTAGGCTTCTGAGAGGGGGTGGCCCTAACTCAGAGAGCTGATGGGACAGGAATCGTATATATTGTTCATGCAGTAACCAAGACTTAGAAAACAATTAGATGCACAATTGAATGAAAACTCCCCAGTGCTTCTCAACACATCATAGGCCCAAAGGGAGGTGTGTGTTGGATTACTGGCTGTAAAATGCTGATTAGATATAATCTTGGATTCCTAAGAGAACAAATTCTAGATATGCCCTGTAGCCCCTGATTAGCTGGGTTCCTGCCTTGCCTCAGAGGACCACAGAGAAGATTAAAGGTGGTTGGTAGAAAGTGCTTTCTCAGGGACCCAAGATTGCCATGTTAGGGGACAGGGAACACCAGTGGGAAAGGGTAACCTGCAAGCCAAGGTGGTGTCTGTCATGGGTAGGAAGACTGGGCAGAATGGGGGGTGGGTAGGCTGAGGAGCTGGCCGAGTGAGGCAGAGGCTTCATAGAAGATCTGGGTATGATGCAGTTGAGAAACAGTGAGGGGAAATTTGAAAAGAACTTATAGAGAGTTGCAGAGATCAGGAGTGAGAGTGGAGCTTCACAGGTTCGAATGCATAGAATTCAGCTTATCTGAGTTTCTTGGGCCTATGTGGGGTGGAAGATGGACAAAGGATGTCTGGGAAAGGCAATAAGGTTAGGTTTGGGAGTGCTTCTTTGGAGCTCTGAGGGAAGAAAGGGCACAGAGGTCATGACTGAGCCCAGGAGTCCTGTCTTCTTTTATGTGCCATGCACCTATGGGTCAGAGGCACCATACCAGGGCCATGCAGACTTCAGGGCTGAATAAAGCCTAGTAGCTGCACACCAGGGTCTGTAAAGTCTGAAAAGAGGAGTTGGTGGAGTGGAAAGCAGAATGTGGAGGGGACTAGAATAGCTCAGCTGCTCTGCAGGCCTCCTCAGTGCTGGTGCTGTGTAGCAGTATCTTCTTAGAATGAATAGTCAGGGGGCATTAGTTGGAGGTTAGAGTTTGTCTCTCCCTGATCAAACCTGGAGCTTCCTAATGTAGAGAATGGTCCCAGAACAAATATTCCTACACGCTTAGAATTGAAAGAGTTCTGGAGTCGGGCAGTAGCGCAGTGGGTTAAGCACACGTGACGCAAAGCAAGGACTGGTGTAAGGATCCCGGTTCGAGCCCCTGGCTCCCCACCTGCAGGGGAGTTGCTTCACAGGCAGTGAAGCAGATCTGTAGGTGTCTTATCTTTCTCTCCTCCTCTCTGTCTTCCCCTCCTCTCTCCATTTCTCTCTGTCCTATCCAACAAGGACGACATCAACAACAATAAAAACAACAAAAGCAGCAAAAAGGAAATAAATAAATAAATAAATATTTTTTAAAAAAAGAATTGAAAGAGTTCTAGGAGAGCTGAGTTTGGTACTTTTTCTGCATTGGCTGGTCCTTCAGCAAGGTGTGTATACTTAGTATTTGGAGTTGGGAGGCACCTGGTCCTTGGATTTGGGATTTATTTTTAATGTTGTTTTAACGTTATTTAGTTTGATGGAACAGAGGGAAATTGAGAGTGAGGGGGAATAGAGACACCTGCAAAATTGTTTCACCTCTTCTGAAGTTTCCCCCCTGCAGGTGGAGACCAGGGACTTGAACCCCAATCCTTGCAATGGTAACATGTGCACTTAACCAGGTACACCACCACGCAGCCTCAATGGTTTTGTTTCATTTTGTTTTATTTGTTTATTTGTTTATTTTCTGGAACCAAGGGCTCATGCATGTACAGTTTTATTGCTCCTGGCCACTTATTTTTGTCTTATTCAGATAGGCAGAGAAATGGGAGACACCAAACCACTTAAGATTTTTCAATTGCCATAGCACCTTCATGTAGCTCTGGGCTGTAACCTAGGTCCTACGCATAACAATATTGGACACCCTACCCCATGGGCTATCTCTCTGGCCCTGGTCCTGTCTTTTGTTTCTTCACATACCCAGTCAGTGACTGTCATTCTGGCTCTGAGGCAGGGGTGGGATATCATTAGGTGAAATGCTAGCTCAAAAGGCATTACAAAGGTCACCGCAAATCATACTCACACCGTTAATATAAGAATCATGATCCAACCGTGACCACTAGGCTAAAAGGATTTAAAGAATGTGGAGACAAGTCAAACTGCAGCATATTTCTGCATTATCCTAATGACAAATATAAATGTTTGTTCTCTCCACAAAAAATATCAATGTACTTTTGGACTCCCTCTGGTTTTGAAAATCCCAACTATGTTTCCTCTTTGTCCTTTGGTGACAGCAGCCCCAGAAATTCATACGCAGGACTAAATGCAAATTGAACTGTGTGGTTTGTGGGCATCTAGTCATTTCTCCAGAATCTTCATCAGCTTGACAATATGAATAAAATTCTGAGTCAAGGTGTTAATAGTGTTATGAATTAAAATGTTAGCAGTGATATGGGGAACAGAAACTTCTATCACATAAGTTGAATGTATTCTTTACTAAGAGAATACATTTCACGAAATTTAGAAACCTTGAATAGAGAGAGAACCAGAGCATCTCTCCAGCAGGACCTCATGCTTGAGAGTCCAAAGCTTCATCCACTGAGTGACTTCCCAGGGCACTGTTTTATCTTTCTCTACCTGCGCTCTTCTCAAAAACAATGGCCTGGGGCTGGAGAGACAGTGTAATGGTTCTGCAAAAATATTTTCATGCTTAAGGCTCTGAGGTCCCAAGTTCATCCCTTGCACCACCAGCAGCCAAAGTTGAGCAGGGCTCTGGTTTCTCTTCTGTATCATTCTTTCATATAAATAAATAGCCAGACAGTGACATCCCCTGGTTAAGCACACACATTACCATGCTCAAGGACCTAGGTTAGAGCCACTGCTCCCCACCTACAGGTGTGATGCTTTAGGAGCAGGGAAACAGGTGTCTGTCTTTCTCTCTCCCTCCCTATCTTCTCCCCTCTCAACCTTTCTCTGTTCTATCAAAACAAAACAGAAAGAACGGGGAAAAATGGTCACTGGGAGTGGTGGATTTGTAGTGATAACCCTGGAGGTAATAATAAATATGTAAATAAATAAATAAATTTAAAAAAAATGGTCTGGATTGGGAGTGAAAATTACTATAGGATGGGAGCTGGCCTGTAGCACAGCGGGTTAGGTGCAGGTGGCACAAAGTACAAGGACCGGCATAAAGATCCCAGTTCAGGCCCTGGCTCCCCACCTGCAGGGGAGTCACTTCACAGGCAGTGAAGCAGGTCTGCAGGTGTCTATCTTTCACTCCCCCTCTCTGTCTTCCCCCTCCTCTCTCCATTTCTCTCTGTCCTATCCAACAATGACAACAATAATAACTACAAGAATAAAACAACAAGGGCAACAAAAGGGAATAAATAAATAAAATAAATATTTTAAAAAGAAAGAAAAATTACTATAGGAGTGGATATTATACTGAGAGTTAGTCATAGGATAATCATCTCCCTGCACCCACAGTGGTCACTCCGAGGCCCAGGCAAAGGGAGAGAGAAGTCACTTAGAAGCTGACTGTGTTGCAGAGGCAACACGTCTGCACTTGAAGAGACCCTAGAGTAAGTGAGAAAAGAGCTGTGTGGCTACTTTCAAAGCTGAGCAGACACAGGTGAACACCCTCAGACTTCTGTCACTGGGGGTGAGGACATCCCTGAGGAGCTGGGCCTGTTGTGGCCACAGGGAGGGCAGAACCAGGAAAGCCACACTTTCCAAATCATTAGTTAGTAATCATGGTCATTACCTGGGGAACTGTATTGATGCTTGAGTTGTAACTCTCAGGTGTGGTGAGCGTGTATGTGTATATTCACACACAGGCCTGTGCTGATGCATGGATGTGCTATTGCAATGACTTTTACACCTCCCACTGTCTCTCAATCATCATTAAAGAGAAAACACAGAAGAGGACAAGTGGTGGTGCACCCGATTAAGCGCACACATTATCATGCTCAAGGGCCTGGGTTCAAGCTCCTGATCCCCACCTCTGGGGTGAGGAGAGCTTCTTGAGTGGTGAAGCAGAAAGCTTGGACCCCAATTTCCCTACTGTAAACTATTGATAGTAGGGACTATCTCATAGGGATGTGGTGAGAATCACAGATAGTTTATAGGAAGCGTAAAACATTGGCAGTGCTAGCTGCCTGGAGCTACCACAATACACTGGGCTGGGCTGAAAGGAATAAAGGAAAATAGACTAGATCAGGCTGGAAGTGTGTTGTTCTCTTTCCTATTCTTCATAATTACCTATCCATGTAGAATCTCTACTCTTTCTTTCTGAACTCAGAAGTTGATATGTGCACCAGCATATATGGGGTATGAGCAAGAGGGGATGAGGGGGAGGAAATAGAACAGTCCCATAGCTACAGATGTGTATTGTAGTTGTTGTTTCACTTTTTGCAATTTTTAGAGAATTCAGTATGTAAAGAAAAAACTTAAAAAGCTAAATTAGTTATACTAATTAGTTACACTAATAGTTATACTAATTAGTTACCAAATTGAGTTATACTAGACAAACAAATGACTCTCTAGAAAAGTGATTAAATTTAATGTCTAACAATGTTTTACATTATGTTAAATGGTAACACATGGAGGGAGAATTAGGACAAAATTACATATTCTGTGGCTTACACTTTGATTGCTAAAGACCTGCATTTCCTAGTGGTCCAAGAATTTTCTGATGAACTGTACTCATTCTGGTCCCTGAGCTCCTTTCCTTGTCAGTTTCTGAGTAAACACAAACACCTCCCCTTTGCTCTCTTCATCCTCACACACTGTGGTTGTGGTCCACAGAGCTGAAGGATGGAGTTAGTAAGCTGACTTCAAATCAAGGCAGAGTCAGGCTCTCAATCAGCAAATCAGCAGGAAGGGTCTCAGTGTTATCTATATCACGTATAGTGTTGCCCCTGCTTTAAGGAGGTAATATGTAACTATTCAAGGATCTCTGCTTTTCTCCATTATCCAAGGCAGCTCTTGACACTCAACAGTTAAGGATGTAAACTCCCCAAGATGATTTAAAGATTAGTGAAGATGGCAGAATTGCAAAGGTTACTGTGACCATCACACTGATGGACAATCGCCAAACACAAGCACCAGGCAAACAAGCTAAGGACAGACTTGCTTTACAGGATGCATGTTCATGATGGTGACTTTCTCTTGCTGAGCTGGATGGTCAAGGGACAGGACATAATAAACAGGAGAGTGAGAGTTCAGTAGGAAGTCACTGAAATCACTAAGCTGGTCACTTCAGGAGAAACTTTGAAGTGTCTTCCAAACTCCATTCATTATCCCAGAATCCCACTGCATGTTATCCCACTATTTTTATAAAATATCCATGTGCAGAAGGAGAGAATCTTTGGTGAGATAAATTGGGAAAGCACTGGTTTCAACAAATTTCAGTAGGTCTGTTTCTGTAGGACACCATAGTCTTCACCCTACTGTTTAGCAAACTCATTTGTCAAATGAGTTTGCAAATAACTCTGAAAGTCCTCTTAGAAACATCTTGTGTGCGTACGTGTCTACATGTTTGCATATTTGTATATCAGTATGTGCATGTATGTATGTGACTCTATGTGCATCTGTATCTATATGTCTGCACACATAAGTGTATATGGTCTTCTGTTCTAAGACATGGAACACAGAGAAGCACTTTCCTAGAACATAAGACAAACTCTGCCTGATTTGAACTAATGAAAATATATATGAGAATAACTAACAGAAAAACCCAAATAAATTGAAGTTTGTATTTAGGTAGGGAAAAACACTAATTTTTCCATAAAGGGCATATTGAATGAATATAGTCTATTCTATGAATGCTTTTAAAATAAAGTTTGGTGTATTTCAATTAGAGAGATACAGAGAGAAAAAAGAAAAGAGACCAGAGCACTGCTTAACTCTGGTTTGCGGTGGTGCTAGAGATTGAACCTGGAACTTTAGTCTCAGGCAAGAAACCATTTTACAGAACCATTATGCTTTCCCCTGAACATGCTAAAAATGCTAAGTAAAAAAAAAAAAACAAAGCAAACAACAAAAACAAAAACAGTGTTGGCTAGGCCATCAGCCCATGAAGAAACACACTACCATTTAAAGATAAGTGCCCTCCCAGAAGAAGCCCTGCTGTGATTGTGAGGTTGGGACCAAGTTCCCTGAAGGGATTCTCATCATTCTAGCATGTTTTAGGTTACTGCTCCTGTGATGCTTACCCCAAAGCTCTCTCCAGAACATTCTATGCAATGTAGTGCTGTACGCTCAGACCTCTGGGAATTGCAGGTCCATCTCTGTATTCACTGTGGGGCACTTTCAGTTGCTTTAAGAAGGCTGGCTATCACCGATTACTAGTTAAATAATGAATTTGGGCATGATATTTTTTTTTTTAGTAATGCTTTCTTTTAAACACTGACTCTGTCTCTCAAACAGAATCACAATCCAGATTTCTTTTCCTTCTTTATTGCAGTTGCATATGGGGCTGAAGGCTTTAGGGATTTTCATGCACTAATTCCCAAATCTTTTTCTCGTAAGTATATCCTTTACTTTTAGAAAGCAGAAAGTGTGTTTCCATCATACTCCATTTCTATACTGTTAATACTGCATGTGTCTTTACCACCGTCCATCATACTAGAAAGCATGAGATGAATTTGAATTGACCATTCTGTTCATTACACATCTTCCATCAGGATTTCACTTACATAGCAAAAGTATATAAACAAGTTTTCATACAGTTGAAAGAGGTACCAGGGAGGATGTCACTCTGGTGTCAGTGGAGGTAGAAGAAGGTAGAAGTGGTGCTAATGGCATTGATACCAGCTATATTATTAGTGCTACAGTTTCTCCTTTTAACTGAACATCATGATAAAATGACCAGGCTATTAGCAGTACATAGCCCAGCAAGTTTACAAAATAATTCTCACAATATTTTAGGGAAAGATAAAAAATAATATATATATTATTTTCTGTTGCTCAGAAGAATTAATTTAAAAACTGAAAAGAGAAAAGTTACAAGCTCCCAGGCCATTAGTTTGTGGCACCTGCAGCCTGAATGAAGCACTTAGTACTTCACATCATGCACAGACCATTTTCCTGATCTGAGCTGTTGAGTCCAAAGAAGATGTGAATCTCCTTTTTCTTTTCTAGGTATTGATATATGACAAATGCTAATATACTTTGGCAGCTTCCTTAAAGAAGTTTCTTAAGGAATAGAAAGTGCTTTTCAAAAATGCACAGGTAGTTAAATATTTGATGGAATGTAAGTTGGTAGCTTCTGTAGGATTTATCTCCAGAGTCACTACTGTTAAATTTTACAATACCTCAAAGAAACACCAGAAAACAAGCTGCACATCTCAATGCTGTGACACTTATTAATTACATTTTATGAATTAAGAAATGGTGGCAATTGTTAAAGAAATTTTCTGATGCCCTGGTTATCTGTTTCTAGAGGATTTAGCATATCAATCTAAGATTGTCTTTTCCTCACAGCCAAAAAAAGCTATCATTCTAGTATGCAAATAAGAACTACCGTGTTACAATAACCTTGGGTCCATACTCCCAGAGGGCTAAAGAATAAGAAAGCTATCAGGGGAGGGGATGAGATACAGAATTCTTTTGATGGCAATTGTATGGAATTCTATCCCTCTTATCCTATGGTTTAGTCAATGTTTCCTTTTTATAAATAAAAAATTAAAAGAAAAAAAAGTAGGAACCATCATGGGGATAGGATTCAGGGTTCTGGTGTTAGGAATTGTACCCTTCTTATCCTATGGTTTTGTCAGCATTTCCATTTTATAAATAAAAATTAAAAAGATAACTACCATGATGGTTCTATTACTAATATTACTTAATTTGACTTTAATAAGTCGATATTTATAGCGTGATATATATGTGAGATATACATATTTCTGTGTAGTCATGTGATTCTTTCTATATGTGCATGTTTATGTTTCTAAGACTGAATAAGACAGTAGGAAACTAAGACAGAGAAGATATTTCAGATCAGCTGTCACATTGAAATGTTAAGAAATCAGAAGCATTTAAGAGTGTGATGCTACATTCTAAGACGTGTTTTCAGTAATTCTGAGGGAACTTTAGGCTCAAACATCATTCAGTGGGCCAGGTGGTAGCGCACCTGGTAGAGCGCACATGTTACAGAGTGCAAGGACCCAGGTTCGAGCCCCCAGTCTCCACCTGCAGGGGGAAAGCTTCACAAGTGGTGAAGTAGTGCTGCAGGTGTCTTTCTGTCTCTCTCCCTCTCTGTCACCCCCTTCCCTCTAAAGTTCTGGCTGTCTCTATCCAATAAAGAAAATTTTAAAAAATTAAAAAAACATCATTCAGTGCTGAAACAGACCTTTGGATGAAGACTTTGCCCTGCAAAAAATTGCTGCATGTTAAGATATATGACGCTTGGAGCTTTTATAAGACATATGATGTTATGATAAGTGTATTTATGTACATAAATAATTGTACAAGGTATCTTGACCTTCCTCCAGTACCCAATTTAAAAGTTCCTTTCCTTTTATAAATGACTGTTAGCCCTGACAACTTCTCTTAGCCTAACAACAACCAAACTGTTTTGAACCAACATTACCACCCAGTGGTCATTGTGAAGAAATGCAATCTTCACACCACCATTTTCTCTTTGAAAATTATCATGACCTGTTTTACCCTCTCCATCTTCCCTATTTCAGGTACATCAATGGTTATGTAAAGAAAATGTAGGTAGATTTTTGTAATTTGTTCTTTTTCCATATCCTTCCTCCTGCCTTTCCCTGATTTTATCCCATTTAAAGGTTTCATCAAATGAGAAAAAAAATTAACCAAAAAAAAAAGATTTAAAATACTCTTACTTATGATAAATGTTTTCATTAACATTTAAAATTATCACTTAAACTTTTCTAGAATTTCTTTTAGAAACAGCTCAAAAACATCTACATAGCTCCTATCTCAATTTTGTGTTTAATACCCTCAATTAACACATCTCAAATATATTTGTTCCATTTTAGTTTATTTGTTATTTGCTAGTGCCTTTGGAACTATTTATTCTGGTATTTCCCATGGAAAATAATTGAGTTTGTTCTGGTTTACATTTCCTAAACTCACCCTAAAGTAAGAATCTCAGAGTACTCTCCCAGTAGAAAAATACGATGTGAGTATCAGAAACTTGCATCACCATTAGATATAAAGATACTTTCTAAAAAAGGGCAGATTAAATGAAAAAGGAACAGAACTTATTTGTAAGGTGAAGACTGTCAGTACACATTATACCTCTGTGTTAAAATGCTTCAGTCAAACATGAGAGCATATGATGCCTGACAGAAGACTCAGGTCTCTAGGCTCCATTGACTCCTGTGTTCCCTAAGTCCATCAGTGTTAACCTTGTCTGTATACTGCTAAAGTTCACCCCATATCCAGATGCCTCTCTTAGGTCTATTTTAGTACATTATTAACAGAAAAACTCTCCGATATACAGCAAACTGTCATTTTAATTTTTCCTAAATTGAAAAAGAACACTTTTGAGTTAAGGTTTGAATACATCAATTTATTGACTAACATGGGCCCCTGTCTGTTAGTTCTGGGTAGACAGTGAAAGAAGAGTGGGGCAGAGCTGAGCCAGTGTGTCAGGGCAAGAAAGGAACCAGACTCCAGTCCTTGTTCTATATTTAATCAGTTCAATTTAAAGCCTGAGTTCAACATTTTCTAAGTGGTAGGGGGAATGGCATTACAAAATATTTATAAGTACAATCCCCGTGTTCAGAGAGAGTATAACATTTCATGAAACAATAGTGCAGCTCAGCAGTTTCTGCTCCAAGGTGGTGGAGTGGATGGAGTGATTTAGGGATTCAGAGAAGGGTCTAGACAGCATGAGCCCTTGGCAGCTGGCTTCATATAGAGACACATCTTGGGATGGAGCTAAGTCCAATAAATACATATTGGAGGAAGACTTCACTCTCTAATGGAATTAATTGTAGTAGTTCTGATCTGTGCCATTTAGAGAGTGCCCGTTAAGAAGAAAGGAGCCAGGCCCATGCGGTGGCACCTTTGGTAGAACACACATGCTACAAGGTGTAAGGACACAGGTTCAAGCCCCCATCCCCTCCTACAGGGGGGAAGCTTGACAAATAGTGAAGTAGTGCTGCAGATGTCTTTCTCTCTGCCTTTCTATCTCCCCTCTCCTCTCACTTTCTCTCTGTCTCTATCCAAAATAAATAAATAAAATAAAGATATTTTTAAGAGAAGAAAGGCTTCGTGTAGCATGAAAGAAAAGCCTTGCTTATGCATTTAGAAGGGTCCCCAATGCCTGAATATGGAGCTACCAGGAGATAGATGCTTTAAATGAGTGTCTTTATCTATTCCTGACTTCTACCACCAATACCTGGTGAAATGGAAAGTGCCATTATTTCTGCAGGACTGAAGAATTCGAAATCACAGCCCCACAATGGAGAGACACACACCCCAAGCCTGCCCTCACATCATCATCAGGCAAACTCCACTTGTTACTCCCCCACACCTGCCAGAGGAGTAAGCAAAGACACTGAATACTCTTTGAGTGAGAAAGAAGCTAAAGACTGGTGTTCACAGAACTCCAGGCACTATCCTCTGCCTCCCTGTGCTTAGCAAAGGCTTCAAACCATGGAGTCTTCCTCCTCAAATAAACTTCCAAGCCCTTCACCTCCTCCTGCCTGGCCCATATGCTGCAGTGGTTAGTGAAGGCTCTGCTGTTCAGCCTCTAGGCCACACAGTTTGATCCCTTTCTCCCTTCCTTCCTTCCTTCCTTCCTTTCTCCCTTCCTTCCATCCACCCATCCCTCTGTCCTTCCTTCAACCTTCCCTTCTTTCCTTTCTTCCTTCTATTCTCTGTGGTTGGGGGGAATTAATGGTTAATAGTCCACAGTAAACACAGTTGTTGACACCTGTAAAAATTTTCAGTTTTCAAGAGACAGGCAGTGGCATCCCTGGTTAAGTGCTGAAATTACAGTGCACAGGACCCAAGTTTGAGCCCCTTGCCCCTGCCTGCAAGAGGAAAGCTTCGCAAGTGGTGAAGCAGGGCTGCAGGTGTCTCTCTGTTTATCTCCCTCTCTATCTTCCCCCTCTCAATTTCTTTCTGTCTCTATCCACTAATAAATAAAATAAAATAAAATTTCTCAGATTTCTGCAAAAAGCACTTACCCCCAATCTAGGTCCTCTTCCATCATGCACCAGGACTGAAAGCCCTCCTTCCTCACAGAGGTTTTTTTTTTTTTTTTTTTTTTTTTTTTGGTGCAGTATATGAAACCCAGTCCAAGTTCTGCTTTGTGTTCCCCCTTCTGGTCTTATTTCTCAACTGACAATGGGTGAGATCATCCCATATTAATCCTTCTCATTCTGGCTTATCTCACTTAACATGGTTCCTTCAAACTCCATTCAAGATGAGGTGAAGAAGGCAAATTCATCATTTTTAACATCTGAGTAGTATTCCCTCTTTTTAACCCGCCCCCCACCCTCTCTGAGCTGTCCTTGCCTGACCTGTCACTTTATGCCTGGAGAGGTCATAGGGGGGCTGCTGAGATGCAGTGTCCTTCAGAGTGTCTGGTTTCAGAATTCCTCCAATCAGAGACCTATGCCAGGATGGATTTTCATGATGTTGGCAACTACAGAGAAAGAGGCATTCCCTGCCTCCCTACCCCACCGTTTCTTCCTCTCTCCCAAATCCTAAGTGAGAGCTATAGCCCTTCTTTTATTTGGTTTGTTCTGTTCAACCATTAATCTTTTCTCTAAAAACCTGAATGGCATCTCATTTAGGAAGCTGGACACCTAAAGCCTAGAGGCGCTGTCACTTGGCAGCTGTGTGTCCTTAGGCAAATGCCTGAGCTTCATCAGCTCTAAGTTGTGGTGGAAGGTACACTTCCCTCATAGGGTGACTGTGTAGGTTAAGTGCTAGAGCACAAGTAAAGCACTATGTGAATGGTGAGTGGGAAGTGCTGTGGAGACTGATTGGGGTGAGGATGAGCCACACACACACACACACACTCCATGTGGTGGTTCTGTTGAGAATGAGCTTCTACCTGCCACACCCTGTCACTACCCTAATCTAGCTTCTCATCTGACCACCCACCACATCCTCCCAATGCTGGGACTAGTGCTAAGCCCCCCCCTTTTTTTCCTTTCTATTTTATTTGATAGAACAGAGAGAAATTGAGAGGGGTGGAGGCCTAGAGAGACACCTGCAGCTCTGATTCACCGCTGGTGAAGTTTCTCCTTCTTCAGGTGGGGAATGAGGGCTCAAACCTGGGTCCTTGTGTATGATATTGTGTTCACTCAATTAGGTACACCACTGCCCAATCCCATGGGCCTCCCTTTCATAGCTGAAAACACCCAGGCATGGAGCAATGATGTGACCTGCCTCTCTTTTCTGAGTTTATGAAAAATGCAGCTGAGAATATCAACCAGAAACTTTGATTTCAGAATCTGGACTCTCAACATCCAGACTGAAAGGAAGGTGTTTCATAAATGGACACGGAGAAGCTGAGAGATAGCTCAGCTAGTAGAGTGCATGTCTCACCATGCACCACATAAGAGTTGCCCCAACACCAGGGGAAACGCAAGTGCTATGTTCTCTTTCTCTCTCTCTCTCTCTCTCTCTCTCTCTCTCTCCCCTCTCTCTCTCTCCCCTCTCTCTCTCCCTCTCTATCTATCTCTCTATCTCTCTACCTCTCTCACTCTCTCTCTCTCTCTCTCTCTCTCTCTGAATGAAAAGGTTGTCCAGGAGTAGTGACATCACACATTCAGGGATACCTTGGCCTTACAGAAAGATGGAAGGAACCAAGGGAGGGAGGGAAAGAAACCAAAAAGGGATTGTTAATAACTGATTATTAAGACAGCTGATCTTGGACCTGAGTGGACATCAGAATCCCTGGAGAGTCTGTGAAAACAAAGTGCACACACCAGAGTTGTAGTTCAGCAGATGAACCCCAGGGTTTGCTCTTCTAACAAGTTCTCAGGTGAGGCAAGCTTGCTAGCCCAGGAACTTTACTTCTACAGCTGCCTATTCATAATGTTCACCAAAGATTCCTTGGCTGTGACTGCCTTTTGTGTCCATGGAGGGTCCCTTCTACTTTTTTCTTTACTTTTATTTATCAAGTTAGATATTAATGCATTGATATTTATTTATTTTAAATTAATGATTTATTTTTATTTATGATTGACAGTGCATTACAAGATTGTAAAATTGCACGTTATAGTTCCACACTATATCCACCACCAAGGTTCTGTATCCCCATCCTCCCACCTCCAAAAGATAACTACCATGGTTCTCACAAAGTCTTAGAAAATCTATTTGCTTCTGTTTTTCTTGAAAGTTTGTGTGTATTAGTTTTTTAGATTCCACTAATGAATGAAACCATCCAGCAGTTTTCTTTCATCTCTACGTCTTTGGCTAAGCACCAGTTCTATCCATTTTGTCCCAAGGGACGGGGACACACACACACACACACACACACACACACACACACACACACACTCCTTTTTGATTGTAGAGTAGTATTGCAAAGTAGTATTCCATGGAGTAAATATCACGTAATTTATTTAGCCAGTCATCTGTTGATGGGCATTCTCTTCTTCCACTCTTTGACTATTGTGAATGATGCAGCTATTAACATGGGGGTGCATATCCCCCTTCTTTAACATTAGTGTTTGAATTCCTTTGGATAAATGCCCAAGAATGGTATAGCTATATCAAGAGGTAGTTCCCTCTTAATTTGTTTTAGGACTTTATATACAGTCTTTAAAATGCCCTCTGACTCTTACTAGTATGTAGGTTGTGGTGAAATTGATGACTGACACCACAGCTCTCAGTATTGTATTCATCCATTCAGCCTTTCAGTGGTCCATAAAGTTGCAGCCTAAGTGTCTCTATCTCCTTTTTTTTGGGGGGGGGGCTGACTTTTTAATGTTTTTTTTATTTTTACTGTTTTATTTATTTATTATTGTATAGAGACAGAGAGAAATTGAAAGGGGAAGATAGGGAGAGAGACAGAGACACTTGCAGCCCTGCTTCACCACTCATGAAGCTTTCCCACTGCAGGTGGGGATCTCTTATTTTCTTTACCAAGAAATATATGCAAATGACAATCAATTACTCTAATTTTGACTGGAAGGATTCAGTGGTGTAAACAGTGGTTACTTAATTCATTAACACACATTTTAAATTCACACACACATACAGAGTGTCTTTCAATTTGAAAACTACTTCAAACTTTTCACACTATGATAATCAACTCTTCAGTAATTAAGAGAAAAGGCAATAAATCATCTATTTAACCTACTTTGATGGCACCTGTTTCATGATCATAAAAAGGAATTAGAATGATCTTGGACAAACCAGGCATCTTTCAGAAATTAGATCAGGGGTCCACTGAGTTTTATCCAAAGTCTGCTAATAAAGAAAACACAGAAAATTTGCTGCATATATATATATATACACACACACACACACACACACACACATATATATGGGGGATGTGTTAGACTTGATAACCGCTCAGGAAGGACCTTGCCAAAAAAACAAAGTGTCAGGGAGCTAGATTCCATAGTTAGTACTCCTCTCTGGTGTGAGCTCTTTCTCCAAAAGACAGAGAGGAGCTTCTGTTTCTGATCACTGCAAAGATGCCCCAAGGTTGTGATTGAGCAGCCAGTGGCCTTTGCCTGCTTGGAGCAGGGTCCCATGCTAACAGGAGTATTTCCTTATGCCCTCTCAAACACTGTCATCTGACCTAAACAGTGACCAGGCAAGTAGCCCAAACCCCTTATACTTCCTACAGTGTGCCTACAAAGTTCCCCTAGACTAACACACCTAAAGCTTGGGGCTGCTGTTCCTGTGGTAGAAGCTGCTAAGAACCTTTTGTCTAGATAGTCTCCAAATCTATTCAGCTGTCTTTTTGCTGCTATGTTGTGTTGTGTTGTGTTGACTTTGCTCTGTTTTATTTGCGATGACACTGAGTGGCACCTTGTATTGTTTCTTTCAGCCAGTAATGTTAAAGTAGAGACTCAGAGTGATGAAGAGAATGGGCGTGCCTGTGAAATGAATGGGGAAGAATGTGCGGAGGATTTACGAATGCTTGATGCCTCAGGAGAGAAAATGAATGGCTCCCACAGTGGCCAAGGCAGCAAAGCTTTGTCAGGAGCTGGAGGCATCCGACTTCCTAACGGCAAACTAAAGTGTGATATCTGTGGGATAATTTGCATCGGTCCCAATGTGCTCATGGTCCACAAAAGAAGCCACACTGGTAAGGCCTGGCATAGTTCCTCCTTTAGGGACCTGGAAATGGTTGTGGGGTGTTGCAGGAGGGGAAACTCTGGTCTTAGTTGATGTTCGAGGCATGTCACAGGTCACTAGTAGTACAGAAGTAATTCCGTGTTATACAAGCTATAGACTTTGTAGTTTAGAACTGCATCAGAGAGAGCTCCTAGAATGCACAGGTTCAACACTAAAAGTCCAACCAATAAACATAAGGGAAAATGTTTACATCTTCATGTGCAAGTTGGGCCAAGGGCCTAAGGGCATTTGTACCTGCCAGTTAATGGTATTCAGTTGTGCCATGTAGGGTAACCTATTTTAAGTGGGTAACCCTTAAGAAAGCAAAGCAAGACAAAACAGCAGAAAGAGTTTGAGACACAAAATTCACCCCTCACAGCTCCCACTAAGAAACATTGAAAAGAAACATATACTTCTCTGGTGTTCAAGCAGGGCTTGGTCAATGGTAGAATGGTAGCAAAACTGAGTTTTCCAGAAAGAGCTGAGGTCAGTTTTCAGATGGCTTACCCTCTAAACTGTGACAGTTTGGGCAAAATTAATTGCCACTAGGTTTTCATTTCAAACTGTTAAATAATTAATAACAATACCTCTATCATTTTTATTAGTGATTTAATATTGATTTACAAGATTATAACATAATAGGGGTAAATTCCCTACAGTTCCCACCACCGGAGTTCTGTGTCCCCATTCACTCCATTAGAAACTGCAGTAGTTCTCCTAAGATCACAGATATTGGCTGAATATATTTATTTTTTTATTTTTTTCTATGAACCTGCTTTAGCTTCCTTTCTGAGTCACCCCTACAACTATTACTACTTCCAAGTGTCTTTCCTTTATTGCCTCTTCTCTGAAATAAGAGAAACAGTGCTGATTTCTGGGCAACAGCTTTGTTTTAGTGGACTCAGTACTGGAGGTTTGGGAAGTATAAGAGAATATACTATTCTATGTCCAAAAATGAAAAGATAAGGATGGCCTAGTGTGCTTTGTATACAAGCTCTCAAGATGTTCTCACATTAAGCTCATAGGAAACCTATAGAGTTTCAGTTGCCCTGATGTACCCCAGTGCTTAGTTCTGGCAACTGACTGGTCTCATACTTCTCCACCAGAACTGTCATCACTAATGGCACCAGAGAGACTTGAAAATGTGTTTTTCTGGCAATAAAATATTAACAGCACACATTTCAACTTTAAATATATGTACAAAAGTATTTGGAATTGAACAGAAATGTATTTTTCTGCCCAGAAATAGACAAAGCACAGGGAATCTATCAATGCTAGTGCATCACTGGCAGAAAAAAACAAAACAGTTGGAAAGCAGACTTTGGAATCACAGAACATTATGCAAGATATCTCAGGAAAAGGAAGAAGAAGGGGGGTGGCACATTGGATTAAGTGCACATAGTACAAGACACAGGGGCCCATGCAAGGATTCTGGTTCAAGCCCCTGGCTCCTCATCTGCAGCAGGGGTTGCATCAAAAGCTGTGGAGCAGGTGTCTTTCTCTCTTCCTCTCTATCTTCCCCTCCTTTCTCAATTTCTCTCTGTCCTATAAAAAAATAAATCATAGGTTTAAATCAAGCTCAACACTATCGATCAACTGGCATATTAAAAAAAGTGAAATGAGGATGTTTTTAAAATAAATAAATAAATAAATAAATAAAATCAATAAAATGGCCATAGGAGCAGTGGATTCATAGTGCAGGCACCAAGCCCCAGTGCAGAAAGAAAGAAAGAGAGAGAGAGAGAATAGAAAGAAAGAAAAAGAAAGGATGGAAGGAAGGAAGGAAGGGAAGAAGAATTTGAAGATTAAAATTTGCTGTGATACTAACTTGGAGTCAGCCAAGCATATGAGTATCCAAAATGAAGCTGACTGGAGTTGGAGTTGATAACATTGATTTAACAAAACAAACAAATAAACAAACAAAACCTAGAACTTCTAGAAGTAGGAGAGACAGTTATGAAGACTTTCATGCCTGAGGCTTCAAAGTCCCAGGTTCAGTCTCCTGCACCACCATAAACCAGAGCTGAGCATAAATAAATAAATACTTATTTATTTATTTGGTCATCCAAAAAAGCAGATCTTGGATGTGAGGGCGATCTGGCTGTGACATCTGTCACCCCATTGATCGCCAGGGTTGATTCGGCTGATCTGGCTGGCTAGGCAGGTGTCCCCTTCCTCCCTCACCGCTCCATGTGCGTCCCTTCTGAAGCTGCGCGCTCGGTGAAAGAGGACTGTCTTCCCTGAATAGAGAAGGACATGGAGCGGGTGAGGGAGGGTCTTTGGTCGAGGGTATACAAGTAGCTGCTCTCCCCTGCTAGAACCTCCAAACAAGCTCTCAAAAAAGCAGATCTTTGTAGAGCTGTGATTTTTTTATATTTGAATCAGAGCAATTTCCAAACATGGTGTAATATACTTGTAGTATACCTGAAAAGCCCTAGAAAATGTTTATTTTCATAAAGTGTAAACCTTTTAAATAGATATTTGCATCTATAATTAAGCAAACTTTGCTTCTCTTAATATGCCCCCTCAATCCTCAAATAATCCAGTGAAATAGTCACTTGTACTCTGCAGCAGAGCTTGCACAAGAGGAGTCACGCTCTCCCCTTCTGTAATGAGGTGGAAATTAAAGTGAAGGCAGGATACTTTGTGATGGACACTTAACAGAATATGCCAGGACCCATGTTAATACATTCCTGATGGAGGAAGAAACCTCACAAATGAATTACTTTCCTGCTAATTCATGTAAAGCCTGACTGTCCAGTGAACATTCTCTTAAATAAATATTTGATAAATGAATCAAATTCTGGCATACTAAATTGCCAAAATATAATGACTGCCTGACCTGATAAAAAGAATAATTACATTTAATGAATCAACCTGCCAAGCACAGATCTGCAGAGTGGAACCTGCCGTTTGCTGCCCACTTCTCTCCAAGTCTGGACCAGCATACAGAATGTTTCGATTACAGAGCAAACAGATTCCAGAACTAGAGACGGGTACATTGCCATTTTCCAGTTCCTGTCTTGGTATACCTATAAATGGCTGTAGGTAAAGAGAGAAATACACTGGCTGACCAGGCTTAGCCACCGGGACACTCAAGAAAGTTTGTTAGCTTGCTGAGATCTTAGTGAAATGGGTAAACAGATCAACCCCTGCTGAATCCCTTAAGTTTAAGATATTTCTAGGTATCAGGCAATAGCACACCTGTACATATTACCAGGCACAAGGACCCAGGATCAAGTTCTTGGTCCCCACCTGCAGGGGGGAAGCATCATGAGTGGTAAAGCTGGTCTGCAGGTGTCGTCTCTCTCTTTATCTCCCTGTTACCTCTTGCTTTCTGTCTCTAGCCAATAAATAAAATATTTTTAAAATTAAGATATTTACATTAAAAATATATATCTAGAATTAGTGCCTCCAAAATATTCAGGGTATATAAATCACTTGGCAATTCTGTGGCAATGCAGAGAGTAATTCAGACTTTGGAGTATGCAGGAGGTGACCCCAGGACTTTCCATCCAGCCCATCCCAGAATAAGCTGGGTGCTGAGACTTCCTGCCAGGATTCCTTGATCTATTTTTCAGGGCCAGGCCCCCACTGGTAGAACACTTATCTCTGACCATATCACTGCCCATATATCTGCCAATATCACTACCTTGGTAAGGCAGCATTGAACCAGTTCCTCACCTGTTCACTGATGCCACTCCCTTCTAGTTCTGCTGATCAGCTTCATGTTTGAGCTCAAGGCTAGTAGCAATGCCTCCCCCAGCTGACACCTCAGGTTGGATGTGGGAAGCCAAGAAGGGAGACAGACCAAGAAGCATGAAACCTGGACAGTCCTTACCATGCAAATATGCAGCATTGTGATTCAAAGTGGCAGGATTTTTTTTAACAATACTGACCAAGAAAAGTGTTTGGATTATAGTTACTCTGCACACTACTGTCCCAACTCCAGTCCCATCTGCAGGACAAACACAGTATCAGGTAATACCATAATTGTTAGAATATTTTATCTCAATAAACCCAAGTCAATTCTTGCAGTTCAGACATATATAATTTTCTTTTTCCTTTCAATCTAAGGTACATATTGTTAGTTCACTTCCTGATTTTATTGTGTAGACATCCAATAAGACTTCATTTTTACTCTAGTAAGTTATCAAAAGGCGCTTCAACATTCCTTTTTGAATATTTGAATATTTGTTTATTGGCTAGAGGCATAAATCAAGAGGGAAGAGAGAAGCAAAGGGAAAGAGAGAGAGACCTGCAGCATTGCTCTATCATTTGTGAAGCTGCCCTCCTGCAGGTGGGGACTAGAGGCTTAACATTCTTGAGGTCCCTGAAATAATATGTATAAAGTCACTAGGATAGAAAATGATTTTTTTTTAATTATTGATAATGGTCATGAATCCTCCCAAGTAAATCAAAGGAAGTACCATCTTGAAGAAGCTTGATAGATATCATACAATATACAAGCATACAATAGACAAGCTATTGACCTATAGGGGACAGGTGACTGGCACAGAGAGTGAGGGCTGTGTCCTATGCCCATTTTCATACCAGTGCTGCTTTTCCTGTTCATGTCTCCTCAAAGAAGCTTCCTTGAGTTGAAACCTCAGGTATGGTCACTTCTGAGAATGGTTTCTTCTGGTCTCCAGTCCCCATGTTACATATTCACATCAGCACAAGCAATCAGAAGGAAACAGATCTCTTGCCAGTGGGCTCAGACATAGCAAAGCACAGGAGAATTAGTGAGTCAAATTCCAGGACAGGCTTTCCTCCAGAACAAGCAGCAGCTGCCTTGCTCTCCTTCTTTCCTGTTCTGTGGGGGGGGGGGGGGGGGGGGCAGATGGACACATGACTGTCATAGCCTCTCCCTTCTACCCTCACTGGCTCTGGGCTCCCATGGAGAGGTTGGCTTCCCCATGGGTTTTCCCTCTTTCCTTTCAGGTTGGATACATGTTTCCTTTTAGCTGCAACTCCCAGCACACAACTTGTTCTATGTCTCTTCCCATTTGTCCAATTGAAGTTAAACACACACTTTCACACATTTATGCCATGAAGGTCCAGAGTTCTACTAAGGCACAGTAAGTGGTCTCTCCATTGACCATCAGATGATACTTTGGGTCACCAAACTACCATCTGTTCCAGTCTCCTCATCCAGTGTGGGTTTATAACTCAAGAGATTAAGTGAGCTAGATTGACCATCACCTTCTCACCTCCTTGACTTCCTTGGCTCATCTGAGTCCAACCCAGGAATTTGTTTGGGAAGAATGCCTAACTCATCCTACTCTGTATGAGGATCCCTCCAACTTGCTTATGATTGACTATTGTTATAAATTAGCTGCAGTTTTTCACAAGAGTACATCTCTGTCCTACCCACTTGGAAATGAAATGATTATGAAATTCAGATGTCAATATTAACTTGCAGATTTAATCAGGTATAGGTTTTAGCAATACTCCATATGCTTTTCCTTAACCACTTTTGAAACTGCTGTTGTGTTCACCAAAATTGTGTCTGTTAACTGGGAAAATAACTAAGTCTACATTTTAACATGTTCTTTTTTCCTAAAGGGGAAAAAATATTTTTGTGACCTCCACATTAGCAATTGTAGTCATGTAGAAATATTCTTTAAAGAAGGGAGGTTCATTTTTTTTAAAAACTCTAATGCCTTCTTAAACATAGCAAATATGTCTCTGAAGTGAGACTTTTAAAAATACAAGTTCACATATTTTGATTCCAGAACTCATTATTCCTCAGTAGCATCATTTCCCCACTCCAAGATACCTACCTACAGATTTCTTTGTTGGATCCAGAATATAGAGACATGAGCTGTCAGACAAGGCAGAGGTTCAATCATTTTCTTAGATGCAAGTCCAATAGTACCACCCTGTAAAGACCTCCTAGCAGCTAAATTGCAATAATTACCCTGGAAATATGACTTAACCTCCTATGTCCAAAAGCAAACAGTGGTTTAAAAGGTTTTTAGGATTTGTGAGAGCAAAAAGCAAGATATCTCAGTGCAGCGCTGATTTTTATGCCCTGGGGGATTCCAGACTTTGGACAACGTGGCACTTCCTCTAGTTTCTTAACTTCCCATTTTATCCAGTCTTTCTCCTCTTCTCCTCACCTCTTCTCTCCTCTCCTCTCCTCTCCTCTTCTTTTTCTCTTCTGCTCTTTCTCTCTTCCTACAAGTGGAAAGAGGGGTCCTTACATATGGTAACATGTCCTCTCAACCAGGTGCACCACCTCTCTCTCTCTCTCTCTGTCACACACACACACACACACACACACACACACACACACACATCCTCACACTCTGTCTGTCTCTTTCCTGATTTGCCTGCTTAGGGACAGACAGGTAATGGAGAAGAAATTGAAAGGGAAAATACAGGGAAAATGTAAATGAAAAGAAGTTATTATAACTGTTATAATGAAGTGCCTTTCATTTAAATATAAGAATGTAACGCTGAAATGAACTTGTGATCCTGAAATGCATTTTTAATGAGTTTCCTTTTTATTTTGCTGCTTCAGTGGCATATTTTAAAGACCCTTTGAAAAAAGCCACATTAAAAAAACCCCACCAAATGCCACAACACGCAAAATTGGATATTGGTTTATTCCAAAACTGCTGATCAGGAAGAGTGGCTCTTCATCACAAAATGTTGCAGTCACTTTATTTAAATGAGTTTGAATTTGCATTGTGATGTGCCATTCTGATTTAGGGGGAAAAAAATTAGATTTTCAGATCAAATTGACCCAACCACTGAAGCGTTAAGGAGCTGGCAGGTTTAGTCTGAAAGCTTCATGTTCTATCAAACCTGTAGCCGGTGGAAGTCACCAGGGCCCCCTTGGGAAACAACTTTCTCGCCTGCCAGTGATCTCCTCTTTCATCCCTGGCGCTGAGTGTGGTCCTCACTGCCTCTCCTTCTCCTCCTCATAGGAGAACGACCTTTCCAGTGCAACCAGTGTGGGGCCTCCTTCACTCAGAAAGGCAACCTGCTCCGTCACATCAAGCTACATTCTGGGGAGAAGCCTTTCAAGTGCCACCTCTGTAACTACGCTTGCCGCAGGAGGGACGCCCTGACGGGCCACCTGAGGACACACTCTGGTAGGTCCTCTGGGCTCAGGCCAGAGCATGAGGGACTCAGAAGCCACCTGAACGCTGGGCCAGCGGCTCAGGTGTATGAAGAAGCCTCCATGTTGGCTGACCTAGTCTCAGAGCACAATTCTGTCTTCAGCTTTGACCCCTACACACACACACACACACACACACACACACTTTGATTCCCCCATTTACTGAGGGAACGGGGGTTACCTCTCTTCCTCACACATGCATGCATACAAACAGAAGCCTTGCATGAGGTAAGGAAGAGTATTTCAGAGCTCCCACCCCAGTCCCATTTTGTCAGGTAAGTGGGCATATTTTCAACTGTCTTGCCAGTTATACTTAAGTGCATGGCCAAAAAATGTCCTCCAGTCCGTATCTCTTTTCTGCTAGCATTAAGCCACGCTCATTAGGTGTTATATGCAGAGTATTTCAGGTGTGATCCCTGGGGTGGTTTGATTTACAAAGGCAGCCCAGACAATATAGTTGCCAGAGCATATCACCCCTGCTGGACCCAAGCTGAACGCTCCTACCAGAAGCCAGGTGGATGAGACTTCATTTGGAGAGTTCAGGAAGGGTTGCTGTGAGGTTTTAGTTTTCTACTTTTCTTTTTAAAGATTTATATATATTATGATGAGATTGAGGCAGACCAAAGCACTATTGGGTCATTTACAGTGGCAGGAATCGAACTTAGGACCTCATGCATGCACTGTACCCATTGAACCACGGCCTGAGTTACTGCTACCAAATTTTAGTCATGGCATCCCAAGTCATGCAGACTCTGGAGTCTCATAGTTAATTTGGTTAAATGCTTCACATTTCTATCTTCAGGGATTTCCTGATCTGAGTCCCATCTTCAGGGACCTTTTCTGAGCAGGTGTGAGGAAAAAAGATACCCTCCCCCATTACTTCATTCTGCATTCACAATGCAAGAGTAAAGGAAGCACTTCTTGTAAGCAGACAGGAAGCCACATCCTTGGGGAAAGGTTCACCTCTTTCCCAAATAGCATGCGTAGAGTGTATGTCAGGAGTTTTAGATGCTTTTTCCATGTGCTCATGTCCCTGTCAGTTATTTGCTAAGCACCCTTAGGAGCTCCCCTGCTGGAGGAAACGGGTTTGAAGGAACAGAGCCCTGAAGTATGACGGGTGTCATCACACAAGTGTCTTAGAGATCACACACAGAGGTGCAGAGGTGACAGTTGGTCTCTGTGGTGGGAGCCATCACAAGAGACTTCCAATAGGACTATTGATTCCATACCCAGAACTGTGTTGCTCAAGCTTTATCTTCAGAGCCATGTGTGATTCTGAAAGCCATTCACAAAGGGATGACTTATACATTTGAGCCAATGTTGTACAAAACTTGATCTTTCTACTAGTATTACCTCTTTTCAAGCAAGAGGTGACAGAGAGAGAGAGAGAGAGAGAGAGAGAGAGAGAGAGGAGAGAGAAAGAGAGAGAGAGAAGTCACAGAGTGCTGGGGAATGCTGGTTCTCTCTCTAGAGCAGGTGTGGTTAATTTTTTTTCTTGCCACTGGGGTTATCACTGGGACTTAGTGCCTGCACTAGGAATCCACCACTCCTGGCAGTCATTCCCCTCCCCTGCCCTTTTTTATTCTATTTCTGTTTGACAGGACAAAGAGAAATTGGGGGGGGGGATGATTAGTGGCACACCAGATTAAATGCACATTGTACAAAGTGCAAGGACCTGCACAAGGATCCTGGTTCGAGCCCCCAGCTCCTCACCTGCAAGGGGTCACTTCATAAGCAGTGAAGCAGATCTGCAGGTATCTATCTTTCTTTCCCCCTCTCTGTCTTCCCCTCCTCTCTCAATTTCTCTCTGTCCTATCCAATAGAAAATAGAAAAAAATGGCCATCAGGAGCAGTGGATTCGTAGTGCAGACACCAAGCCCCAGGGATAACCTTGAAGACAAAAAAAAAAAAAAGTTGAAGAAAAAGAAAGGAAGGAAGGAAGAAGGAAAGAAAGGAAGAAATAAATTGAGAGGGGAGGGGGAATAGAGAGGGATAAAGAAAGATAGACACCTGCAGACCTGCCTCACCACTTATGAAACATCCCCACTGCAGGTGGGGAGGTGAACCTTTTATTCTGCCAAGAGCCATTAGGACATTTATCACACTATTTGCAGACCATGCAAAATGATCAACTTAAAAATAAGCATGGAATGTTTTTATGAAAAATGCTCCTAGATTTACTAAATTTTGAGTCCCACCTGCAGTAGCTTTAGCAGACCCAGAATGAACAAGTGATTTTTGTGGGTCAGATATTCCCCAGTTTGCCTTCTTCTCCACATTTTCTCACTTCCTAAACTTCAACAAGCGGGAGACTCCCCCAATTTTCCTAACTAGAAGCCTGCCATGATGTGGTTGGGCTCCTGAAAGTCTTCCAAGAAAGAAGCTAGGTGCACTTGAGGGCTTGCTGTTCGTTCCCATAGAACCATCAGTTATGGATGGAGGGCCGAAGGGCCAGTACAACACCCTCCTCACTGGGAGGGCTTTGCTTCAGGGAGCAAGAACCACAGGGAGGAACCCTGAGTGAGCACACTGTCGTGTCTGCATCTGTATGAGTCAGTGATGGAAGGCTATGTGTGGCCATACCTAGAAGAGAAGGGGGTTTGGGAACTAAATGACAAGCAAAGCCACTACAGACTTTAACTCTTACTATCATGTAGTCTGTATACAGTGTCTATCGGGAAACCTAGGAGAAAGAAACTCCATGAAAATCTTCCTTTTTTTCAGTACATTTTTAAATGTTTCTGATTAATTTTGTAGTCGGCTACAAAATTATAAAGTTAGAATCTACAGTTCCACACCACACCCACCACCAGAGTTCTGTATCCCCACCCTTCCACCTCCTAGTAACAACCATTATAGTTTTCACAAGTTTTAGAAATACTTGCTTATTTCTGATTTTTTTGCAAGTTCATGTGCATTTGAACTCTAAATTCCGCATATAAGTGAAACAACCTAGTAGTCATCTTTCATCCCTCTATTTATTTTGCTAAGCATCATCACCTCCAGATCCATTCATTTTGTTCCAAAAGACAAAATATCATCTTTTTTATTGCAGTATAGTATATCATGAAATATATAGCCCATAACTTCTTTTTTACTGCCACCAGGGCTATCGCTGGGGCTCAGTGCCAGCACTACAAATCCACAGCTCCTGGTGGATATTTTTGCCATTTATTTTTTCATTCTTTCTACTTTATTTTTATTTGACAGGACAGAGAGAAAGTGAAATGGAAGGGGAGAGGGGCCAGGTGGCGGCACACCTGGTTGAGCACACATGTTACAGTGTGCAAGGACTCAGAGGTTTGAGTCCCCAGTCCCCACCTGTAAGGGAGAAAGCTTCACAAGTGGTGAAGCATTGCTACAGGTGTCTCTCTGTCTCTCTCCCTCTCTATCACCCCCTTCCCTCTCAATTTCTGACTGTCTCTATCCAGCAAATAAATAAAGATAAAAAATAAAAAGGAAAGGAAAGGGAAGGGGAGATACAGAAGGAGAGAGAAAGATAGACACCTGAAGACCTTCTTCATCGCTCATGAAGCATACTCCCTGAGGGTGAGGAGCAAGGCTGGAGCCCAGGTCCTTTCATATAGTGACATGTGTGCCACTGCCCAGCCCCCTATATTCCACAACTTCTTAATCCATCATCTATTGATGGATATTTAGGCTGCTTCCACTCTTCAGTCATAGTGAATAATGCAGCTGTGAACATAGGAGTGCATATGTCCCTTTGAATTAGTGTTTCAGTGTCCTTTGGGTAAATGCCAAAGATCCACAGGCATCGTTTTAAAAGGAACCAAGCAGACGTCAACACAATGACAGTGACACTGCTTTGGGGCTAAGAGGTTGTACATTTTCAGAAACCACAGTGATTTGCCCTTATCTGTCCAACAGCCATGGCAGAATCACTCTGACTCCTTCTGCTTGGCCAAAGTTATCTCACCTGTACTGTCAGACCTCACATCTGCCCTTTCCTTCCCGTTTGATATCAGGGCATCTGATATAGTATTCTATGTTTTTCTGGCTCCATGCCTATTGATTTAACTCACAGCATTAAGGTATTCTGCTCGGAGTATAACAAATTACTTGGGTATTAAATGTAGCAAGTTGCAGGTGTTGGGCAGTTTATTTCGATTGTGGATCCACAGATAAGTAAGTGGACAATACCGAAGGGAGACACCCACTTTTGATTCGCAACTACAAACAATTCTCCTAGGGATTCAATGTCCAAAAGTACTATTGATACACAATTTTGGAGGGTAGAAAGAAAAATGGTGATTTAGTTTCCACAAGGTGATTTCACAAGAATGAAATGAAGGGAGACTTCAGCTTTTGTCTGTAGGTACAAATGTGTCCACATTTTACTCTTCCCCTACCACAAAGCTTTCCTAGTAAGTGGTATTAAATTGAGGTTCCAAATACCAATATTTTGTGGTACTCTAGCTGTGGAATTTGTCACATGTGTATAACAGGAAGGATTTGAGTTGTGTGACAGTAAGGAAGGGACCCCCCACCTTCCTTCTCCACTGCTTTCTTTGACAA
>NC_080175.1:36902605-36916179 GCF_950295315.1 Erinaceus europaeus
GGGTGAAAGGATGATGATATTCCTTTAAAGCAATATGTAAACACTCAGATCTTGCATTTTGTTACATATATATATGATTTGGTAAGTGAGCATCCTTAATTAATGTTTAAATAAACCATTCATTAACTGACTCAACCATCCTATGGTTTAGTGAATGTTTCCTTTTTGTAAATAAAAAAAATTTTTTTAAAAAGAAGGGCTTAGTACTCCACAATACCAAGCTCAATTAAGTCTTGTAACCTAAATTTCCTTTTACAATCAAACACAGAGGGAGGCTAGAGAGATAGCTCACCAGGAAGGGCATGTGCCTTGCCACATGGGAGGCACCTCCCCCAGACAAACTCTCAGGAATCCTCCTCCCTCTCCCCTTCCCCTTAAGTTAGATCTGTCCTTTCAGATCAGGAGAAAACAAAAGCCACACAGAATGTGGAGATTTCTTTCTCTGGGCATAATTTTGCTGAGTAAAAGCCTTTGTGCATCTGTTATAATCATCTAATCTTGCTACCAGGAAATTTCTTCTCAAGTCTTAGGTGCAGAAATTGCATTTATAGCTTGAAAATAGAAGCAGAGTACATTGGAGAACAGAGCACCAGGAATCTGGGAATGGGGGCTCATTGACCCTCACTGTGAAGACTTTGATGTCACAGTTCTTAGGAATCCGAGTGATGTGATAGAGAGGGAGTCCCATGACACAGAAATACAGAACAGGCCACAGCACCCCATTGCACTCTAGCTTGATTAGTCTAAAAGACAGAAATTAGAATGGGACCTCATGTATGTCCTTGATATAAATTAGGGCAAGGGCTACTATGTTTGCCTATTTAGTAAGGAACCCACATAACCACTAGAAAAATACTTACTTGCATCAGTATTAGACACTGAATTTTTTAATTTGTACTTTCTTTATGTGTTTTGGATAGAATCAAGAGAAAGAAAATGAGAGGGAAGGGGGAAATAAAGAGGGAGAGAAAGACATCTATAGCCCTGCTTCACTGCTCATGAAGTTTTCCCCTTGTAGGTGGGAAATGAGGCTTGAACCTGGGTCCTTGTACATGGTAATGGTTGCATTCACTTAGCCACAAGACACTGGCTTCTAATCAGTATTTTCAAAATGGTATTTATATTGGTAGTGGATATATATATATATATATATATATATATAGTCTTACAAGGTATGTAATGCACAATAAACATAATAAGAAAATTACCAAACTATCCTGAGACAAGGAAAAAAGCTTCCAGCTGCATAAACAGTTCACTTGGGTAATATGCTGCTTTGCTATATGCAGGACTCAGGTTCAAGCCCACCCCCCACAGCATTGAAAGAAACTTCAGTGCTGTGGTCTCTGTCTCCCTGTCTCTATCTAAAATTGTAAAAAAGAAAGGAAGGAAGCTTCAAGAGGTAGAGAAGATTGGATCTGTGTGTCCTCCCAAATCAAAACATGGCTGTGTCATTTATAAATATTGCTTGGAACTTAGTAACCACAGATCACAAGGTATACTTGGAAAAATTAATGAGAAATGTGGCATTAAAAAATTAACTATCAGGTACTAAATTAAAAAGTCACAATTATATGTTACTCTGAGTAATAGACAGATCAATACTAGAAATGGATAAGCCTCCCAAGGACTCTGTGCGAGACGAGAACGCCATACTTGAGAAAGCAGGAAGTATATGGCAGTAGGATTTAAACAGGCTAATCATACCAACATGGAAAGAGTTCACTAACTATTTGAGAGATAATCAAGCTATACTTTTGGTACATCATACATTGGGGGAAATTGCTGTACAGTCAGGGAAGTCAGACCCTTAGATCTCTTCTAAGCTTGACGGTTCTTTCACTCTCTGATGGCTGTTGTTCTGTCAGTCTCAGAGGACTGACTTAGTGGATTTGGGAGTACTTTGAAAAGTGAAAAGGACTTGTCAAAAGGGATACAATTACTTAATCACAGTTCAGTTTCAGGGATTGTTCCTTTAGGCTTGTGGGCTAATGTGTGGTGAGCAATTAGCAGTGTGGTGTGGCATTAGAAGTTGGGTCCTCTTCTGCCTTTCTGTGTCCAGCTTCTGTCTGTCAGTGTTTGGGGGAAGATTAAAAATAATCTCTACAAAGAGCCTGGCTCTTGTCGGTGCTTAGAATAAATGTCAGAGATTTAACACAGGATGTGCCTGAACCCTTTCACTGTAAGCATTTCTAAACTGGCCTCTCTACTTGTCTTTGACTTTTAGTCATTAAAGAAGAAACTAATCACAATGAAATGGCAGAAGACCTGTGCAAGATAGGATCGGAGAGATCCCTCGTGCTGGACAGACTAGCAAGTAACGTCGCCAAACGTAAGAGCTCTATGCCTCAGAAATTTGTTGGTAAGAGTTAAACATTTGCTGTCTCTTAAAAAAAAATAAAAACTATGTGGGTTTTTTTTAATTTTTCTATTCAGGTGGTAACGAGTTGAAAATAACAAGAATGATCACTTTTTAGAGAGCAAAAATTAGTAAGGATAATGTTTCCTAAATATCTTAGTGTTTTTCTGGTAGGTCTATTAGAAATAGCAAATCTGGACTGGGAGACAGCTCATCCAATAGAACACATACTTCATCAAGTTTGAGGGCCCATATTTGAGCCCCCAGCACCACATGAGGTGACGATACACGGCACCAGGAGAAGCTCCATGAGTGGTCAAGTGGCACTGCTATACCTTTTCTCTTCTCTCTGTGTATCTCTCTCTCCCCCTTTCTGTCTCTCAGTCTTAAAAAAAGGAAGCAGTGATATCACACATGCATAATGCCCCAACACACACAAAGAAAATCTTCCCCAGTAGTATTTCCTGAATATCAGAATGTCCCCCTGGGCATTCGCTGACCTATATCCATAGTGCACCCTGACCTAGTAATGGTAGGGGGTGCCGAGGTCAGCCTGCAGAGGGCTCCTCACATAGTCCAGATACACCTTGTCTGGTATATGGAGGAATGATAGAGGACTGTAGGCCAACAGATGAAAACAAAGAGAAATGGTGATGCTGTTTATGGGGGCTGAAGAGGGACACGTAAGACTTGAACTAGAAACGGGGTATTCTGGGATCTCACCTCTCCATCAGGAAGCAATAAAATAAAGCCAGTGAATTCTGAGCTTTGAACACCAACATGAGGAATGTGTCCTCCACACAGTGAGCAGAGGAGGAAAAGGCACGTCTGAACTGAAGCCAGATTTTAGCGAGTAGAGAGAGCAGGTGCCAATAATTTATGGGTAAAGGGAGAGGGAGAAGGGGACCAAAGATGGTGGGCATGTGAAGAGGAGGGTGTGGACACAGAAGAGGAAGATTGCACCAGCACAAGGACTAGGTTATGGTGACTCCAGTAGAGTGGCAGGTCACTTGCAGATAGGTTCTGAAACAAATAATCAAGTTCTGGTGTGATCTGCTAGCTTTAAAGGACTTCTTGGTCTTTTTTTTTTTTCTCTAGGTTATGTGTGTTGGGAAACAGTCTGGGGCTAATGGTGAATGAAGTCTTGGGTTCCTAGGAGACAGTGAGAAGGGGGGAAGGGATGGGGGTGGGGAGGTACTAAGTTCTTGGGACTGCAGGCTCCCTCTTGAAATTTAAAATAGGATCCAGGTTGGTGAAATAACTCACGTGATAGTGTGCTGCTTTGACATGCAAGCAGTTCAGGTTAAAGCTCAGCCCCCACTAAACTGAAGGAAACTTCAGTGCTGTGGTGTCTCTCTCTCTCTTTCTCTTTCTCTGACTCTTTCTATGTGTCTCTCTGCTTCTCTGCCACTGGGAAAGAAAAAAAGAAAGAGAGAAAGAAAGAAAGAAAGAAAGAAAGAAAGAAAGAAAGAAAGAAAGGAAGGAAGAAAAGAGGAAAGAAAGAAAGAAAGAAAGAAAGAAAGAAAGAAAGGAAGGAAGGAAGAGTGGAAGAGACAAAGTAGGTTCATTTTTTTATCAGGTTTTATTGAAGTTTGCCATATGCTGGGGGTTGACAGAGGGAAAAGAATCCAGCTTAACTGTTAACTCCAGAACCCGGGTTCAGGGCCGGGTGGTAGTGCACCTGGTTGAGCGCACATGTTACAGTGCACAAGGACCCAGGTTCAAGTCTCCGGTCCCCACCTGCAGGGGGAAAGCTTTGCAAGTGGTGAAACAGGTCTGCAGGTGTCTTTCTGTCTCTCTTCCTCTCTATCACCCACTTCCCTCTTGATTTCTGGCTGTCTCTATCCAATAAATAAATAAAGATAATTTTAAAAAATTTAAAAAGACACATTAAAAAAAAGAACCCAGGTTCAAGTACCCACTCTCCATTTGCAGAGGGAAGTTTCATTAGTAGTGAAGCAGGTCTGTAGGTGTCTTTTTCTCTGTCTCCTCTTTCCTTCTCAGTATCTCTCTGTCCTATAGAATAAAATAGAAAGAAAAAAAGATGGAAAAAATTGCCATTGGGAACAATAGATTCATAGTGCCAGCACTGAACCCCAGTAAAATTATAGCTATCCCAACTTAAAAGCCCTCTGGAAACCACTGGCTGGAGACACTGTAAAAGAAACTGCTCACAGAACTGTGAACTTTTCCAGTGTGCAAGGAAGGACAGCTTCCTGAGTGTGGTCAGAGGGTTGGTGTGGCTGGGGTTCTGGGCAGCACTGAACAAGGTGGGAGGCAGCCTTGGGCCTCCACTTGGCAGGTGCTGCAGGGGGGACAGTGTGACTGGATGGGCAGGGGAGAAGGAGCAGTAAGCATGTGCAAGAGTTGTCAACAGTGACTGGCTGTGGGATGCCAGCAGTGACTTCCTTCTGCATGCTAGGAAACTGGAGGAGGCCACTGGCTTTTTTAAGTGACTGTTTTCAACCTTCTTTAGGTTTTTGAGACTCACATTCTGTGAAACCCACTGTAGCTGCCTTTGATGGAACCACAATTTCAGTGGTGACTTCAGATTGAGATATTTCTCTGTTTAGGGAAAAAAAAAAAAAGCATCTAGCCAAACAAAACTAAGATAAAAAAACAAAGCTTCCTGGGAGAAGTGAAGCATACAGGAGATACCTAACAAGGGATAGTAGGGTGAGGGCAGCAGAACAGAGTTTAGGAGAAGGCTCATAGGTGACTATTCTGTGAGCTGATTGGTACTATAATCCTGAATCAATGCCTCCTTGTCACCTAAGTGCTTACACTTGAGTCTAGTGAAATTTCAATCAACTACTGCTGCTAATATAACATAATTTCTCTGTAGATGAAGAGGGTAGGCAGGCAGGAAGGGGGAAAAGGAAGAAAAGAGGGAGAGAGAAATGGAGAAAGAAAGGAAGGAAGGAAGGAAGATAGAAAGAAAGAAAGAAAGAAAGAAAGAAAGAAAGAAAGAAAGAAAGAAAGGAAGGAAGAAAGAAAGAGGGAGATAGAAAGAAAGAAAAGAAAAGAAAAGAAAAGAAAAGAAAAGAAAAGAAAAGAAAAGAAAAAAAGAAAAAAGAGAGAAAGGAAGGAAGGAAGAAAAGGAGAGGGTGGGGTAGATAGCATAATGGTTATGCAAAGAGACTCTCATGTCTGAGGCTTCAATATCCCAGGTTCAATTACCAACAGAGAGAGGGAGGAGGAAAAATGGGGGAGGTGAGGAGAGAAGGGAAATGGATCTGGAAGGTCATCCAACCTCTAAGTGCTGAATTTATTCTCTATATAAATTCAGTAGTGTATAAGAGCACAGCTATTTTCGTACATACCATGCCCTGTATTGGGGAGTTCAAAAAGCTCTAAGTTTGCATCCAAGAAAATTCATTTCAGGGTCCAGTTCCACCTCTGACTAACTAGGCTGGGCTCATTCTGCAGATGATTTCTGTTCTATCTGCCTCCCTCCCAAGACTGTTCTGTGGATCAGGAATGGCGAGATGGTTTGGCAGAACTCTTAGCACAAGAAAGTACCTTCTAAATATGAAGTGTTTTTATTTATCTTGTTGAATATTATTCAGAATGGCCCATAGTTTTGCTTCACTGATATGTGATCTATGATTTAAATTAAACTTTGGTGTGAGTGGAAATAATACTTTGCCAGCAACATTCCTTGCCATTAAGTCATCAAAGATTTCATTGTCCGAGATAATCACATACAGGTCAACAGAATCAATAAAACCCATGAGAAGAAGAAGAATATAATAGAGCAGTGAAAATCACCATTTTTAATCTTTGGTGACTGTGGAAAAAATGTTAAATACTGAAGGGTAAATTATATAGGAAAGGAAAAATGACAATAGTTCATATTTTTGCTTCTCATGGTACTTAGCTCAATGTATTTCTTTTTGAAGGAGAAATCCCTGTTGTGTTATTAAAATAACACATTTTATCATAAGTAATTTATATTTGAAACTAATTACAAAGAATTTTCATGCAAAGAACCATGTTTTTAAATCATCACAAATCAGGACATCTAGAAATTTACCAATATCAAAAGTAACTGAACATCATCCTAAATAACTTTCTATTCATATGAATATTAGTGAAAAGGGTGATGAAAAGGTTGATTGATAGTTGTGAAATAAACATTTCTGCAAAGATTCCATCACATTGTAGAATCTGTTTCAAAGGAATGTATCACATTTGTGTGGACAAGCTAGCTAGTATGTGTCTTGGTGTTTTGCCTTCTGAATAAAACTTCCCTGACATTTTAATTTGGGGATTCCCTTTTGATTCTATCTAGTGTTCAGGAATATATATATATATAACTTATAATATATATATATATATATATTTATATATATATATATATATATAAAATCTTTTCTCCCTCTGTTGTGATCACCAGGAATATAGATTGTCTTGGATAATGTATCTTCCATGTTGGTTAGCATTTCTTTACATTGACTTTTTTTGTATGTGTTTACTTATTGTTTTTATCTTGTGTTTTTTTCCCCTCTGTTTCATTCTTTTTTTTTTTTTAAGTTTCTGTGCTAGTGGTTGGTGCTTCTAGCCCATGTATTAGTTCTGCAGTAATACTGTTTGGAGCCTTATTGTGTTGCCTGAGACCTGAAATCTCTTCTTTCATCTCATTCTGTGGTTTTGTCACACTGTCTTGTCTTTTTTATTATGAAGTCCATGTCACAGAGCAATTATGAGACATTTCCTTTCTTCCTTGAATTAAGCATTTTTTCCCAAGGATGGCTTTATTGATCTGTGCTTTACTTCCTTTTTGCCAATGCATCGCAAGAAAATATTTTCACAGTAACCATGACATTTCTTTCATCTTGCTTCTTCTACTTGGGCTGACAGAGCATGATTGACATTTCAACTTTCTTCTCACTGTATCTGAGACTTTTTTTTTCTCCTGTGAGAGCTATCGACTTTTCTAAATCCTGAAAGAATGCCAAAGCTGGGGTGTGAGGGGGTAGTTCAGGTGAGGCAAAGTGCAATCTTTTTCAAAGGCTTTCTCTGCACTCTTTCAGCATGTTGTGAGATTTGGCTAAATATTGTTATCTCAGTTATCACAGTGCCTGTGTGGAGTACTTCCCAGCCCCTTGAGAGAATGCTCTTCATTTTCGGGTACATCTGCAAGGCACCCACAATCCAAGCAAGTGATGACTTGCTTCTCCCACATTACCTGGGCCTCCCTAGCAGTAGTTTCAACTGATTTTTCCTCTTAAATGGGAAAAAGGCATCTCTTGTAATTGATTCTCTAGACAGATGATGGTGCTGGGGAAAATGCTGCAGAGGGTTTTGCTGATTCACACAGGTTTTGAGAAGTGAGAATAGCTGTCCAATGTCACTTTATTTCCCTTCCTTGGTCCATGATTGTTTTAATTATGTAATTAAAAGAGAATAGTTTGGGCTAGTGAAATAGCTCACCTGGACAGTGCGCTGACTTGCCATGTGTATGACCCAGGTTTGAGTCCAGACCCCACTGCCTTGAAGGAAGCTTCCATGCTGTGGACTCTTTTACTCTCTCTCTCTCTCTCTCTCCCTCCCTCCCTCCCTCCCTCTACAAAAAAGAAAGGATGGATAATTCACAAATCAATGAAATTTCATACTTAATTCAGTTCTGCCTGCCTATATTTTAAAAATGTTATTTGTAGTGGGGCAGGCGGTGGTGCAGAGGGTTAAGCGCACATGACACAAAGCTCAAGGATCAGCTTAAGGATCCCAGTTCAAGACCCCAGCTCCTCACCTGCAGGGGGGGTCGCTTCACAGGCAGTGAGGCAGGTCTGCAGATGTCCATCTGTCGTTTTCGACGGGTTAGGTTGTTTTTGCCGGGCTGGCTTCACGGGCAGGTAACAGACGACCAGGGACTCATAGTTGAGCTGTACGCAGTATCTCTTTATTCATGCAAGACGCAGCATAATCTAAGACGAGCTAAGTTAAACTCAAAGTACAGTAAAACTCACAATGCTGTCTTTATATATACTTGCCAAGTAGGGTGGAAACAGGATGTGACATAGAGAGAGTGGAGAGAAAAGTGACTGGTAAAAATCAGAGTGTGACAAGGAGGGGGCAGATTAGGCGAGAATCCTATCACTGAACCACAAATGCCCTGGAGGGAGGGTGGAACTTGTTAACAGTAAATAGAATGAAGTGGTTATGTAAATAGAATAGTGTTAAGCAGGGGGGATTTAAACCAAATGAAACAGAAGGGGTCTCATGCATACCAACATCCATCTTTCTTTCCCCATCTCTGTCTCTCCCTCCTCTCTTGATTTCTCTCTGTCCTATCCAACAACAATGACAACAATAATAATAACAACAACAGTGATAAACAACAAGAGCTACAAAGGTGAGAAAATCACCTCCAGAAGCACAGAAGCAGTAGATTTGTGGTGCAGGCACCAAGCCCCAACAATAACCCTGGAGGCAAAAAAAAATGTAAGTGGTGTACTCAGGTAAATAGCTCAGCTAGAAGAGCACAGGACTTTCAGTATGAAGCTACTAGTTTTATCCCTGGCACCACAAGAATTGGAGTGATATTCTTGCTTCCTTCTCTTTATCCCATAAGAAATGAAATAACTCTTAGAAAATAAAAAGGTGGGAGTTGGGCAATAGTGCAGCAGGTTAAGTGCACGTGGTGCAAAGTGCAAGGACCAGCGTAAGGATCCCGGTTCAAGCCTCCGGCTCCCCACCTGCAGACCTGAGTCGCTTCACAAGTGGTGAAGCAGGTCTGCAGGTGTCTATCTTTCTCTCCCCCTCTCTGTCTTCCCCTCCTCTCTCCATTTCTCTCTGTCCTATCCAACAACGATGACATCAAGAACTACAGCAATAAAACAAGGGCAAAAAATCAAATAAATGAATAAAATAAACATTTTTTCAAAAAGAAAATAAAAAGTTTCTGATCAAGAAAGCTAAGATGAAAATACTACATTTAAATTAATAAGAATAATTAAACAACACTGCCAGTTGACAGACTTGAAGAATGTTTCCACTTTCACATTAATTATAATACTTGGTTATTTTAATAATTAATTATGATACTATGGTATGAGGAAGTGGCAAAAAATAAAATAATACAAATAGTGTGACTTAGTAAGATCAGAGAACACATTTAACACTGGCTGTTTTCTCTGGAGCTTCATCTCTGCATTTCACTTTTTTCTTTTCTTTTCTTAGAGAGACACACACACACATATACCACAGCCCCAAAGCTTCCTTCAGTGCCTTGGGGGCTGAGCTCAAACCCAGGTCAGGCACCTGGCAAAGCAGCACAGTATCCAAATGAGCTATTTTGCAGGCCCACACTTTTTTTTCTTCAAACTTGTTTAACAATCTTTTGATGGTTATATTTTGTTATTGAACAATTCACTTAAGGGGCTGGGTGGTGACACACCCAGCAGAATGTACACATTACCCTGTTCAAGGACGTGGGTTTGATCCCCCAGCCCCCACTGTAGGGAGGAAATTTCACAAGAAACGAAGCAGGTCTTCAGGTGTCATTCTTTATCTTCCTCTCCCCTCTCAATTTCTCTCAGTCCTAGCAAATAAAACAGTTAATTAAAAAAGCATTAAAAAATAAAAGATTCCACTAAAATGTCTCCAAAGATAATCTACTAAAATATCCTTTTCTATTTTACATACACTATATATGTGTATTTAATACATATATATATATTTCACTAGGATATGCTTCTTTCAGGAGCCAGGTGATGATGAACCTGGTTGACTGCACATATTATAAAGTGCAAGGACCTGACTTCAAATCCCTAGTCCCCACCTGTAGGAGGGAGGGGGAGCATCACAAGTGGTGAAGCAGTGCTACAAGGTGTCTCTCTCACTCTGTCTCCCCCTTCAACTCGGTTTCTCTCTATCTCTTATCTAGTGAATAAATAAATAAAATATTTTTATTTAAAGAATGTGCTCCTTTCTCTAGTGAATTTCCAAAATGAATCTTGTGGTGCTTTATTTGTCTTTGTGGGTTATTAGGGAAGGTAAATTCTGTGGGTAGTTTCCATATGCCAGGGTAATCTGAAATACAGCTTTGTTTACACCCCTTTGTTGTTGATGTTGTGTTTTGAAAGCAACAGATGTCAATGGTTGCTTGGTAAACCACAAAATAATATTCTGGGGGAGAATCAGGACAATTAAGGGGAAAAGCATAGTTTGGGAGGGGCTGCTAGGATTTTCTATTTACCAGAACTGACCACAAAAAATCCACCTCCCCTGTCCTCACTGGGCAGGGTTTGGTAGAGCTATAGAAAGCAGATATATTCTGTTCTGGGTGAGTGTAAGAAAACTTAGCTCCCAAACAGGAGATTGTGATGTAGCCTCAGCTATGCTCTCCAGTTACTTTTTCACCATTCAGGGAGAGAAATACCACAGCTGTGACCCCTCCTGCCCAGCTTGTCTCCTCAGTGGCCTTGGCTACCCAGAAACAAGTTTTCTTTCTAAAATCTAAGGATCTCAGTGCTCCACCATCAGGACTCACACCACCTCTGATGCCTGTTGGGAGATTAAAATGAATGGAAGTCACCCCCTTGAATAATAAATATTCACTGCAAAGCAAGAACCAAAACTAACAGATACTTTGTATTACCTGGGCTTGTTCCTGGGAGATTAAGACAATGGTCATAGATTTCTTTTAAAGGGATACCTTTCAAAGTGTCTGATTTGGGGAACTGCTTACCCTCCTTTGCCATGAACTAGAGACAACCTGGGTGTCAGGCATTAGCATAAAAGATATGGGATCCTGGGTGGGGGTAGATAGCATAGTGGTTTGCAAAGAGACTTTCATGCCTGAGACTCCAAAGTCCCAGATTCATTCCCCCACATCACCATCAGCCAGAGCTGAGCAGTGCTCTGGTAAATAAATACTTGTTATAAAATTTTTAAAAATAAAGATACAGGATCTTCTACTGCCATTACCTTCACTATCTCCCTCAGCTAGTCAGTGGCTTTGCTATTTAAGCCTTGGTTTCATACGGTACTTTTAATCAATATATGGAGTGGGAATATCTTTAGGAAAATTCCTTTAGGGGCTGGGAGACAGTACACCTGATTCAAGCCCTGGCACCAAATGGAGACACCAAAGATGGTGGAATAGGACTATGGTTTCTCCTCTGTTCCTCTCTCTCTCTCTCTCTCTCTCTCTCTCTCAGATGGTGGAATAGGACTATGGTTTCTCCTCTCTCTCTCTATCTCTATCTCTTTCTCTCCCTCCCTCTCTATTTTTCTCTCTCAAATATCAAAGACTAAATAATTAGATTAGAGCATTTACTCAGTGGTGTCATGCATGTGTAAGGTCCTATTCCTCAGTGCTGCATTCCTTTTAAAAAAGAAAGAAAATTCATTTTTGTTCTTTATGAAAATGTTTGCTCAGAGATAACGCTGGTCTCAGGTGTCATTTTCCACAGAGAAGAGTTCTCCTGCCTCTGTCACCTCATGACCAACCCTGAGCATCATTCTTGCTTTTGGGAGAGAATCAGAGGTGCCACCCCATTCTCCCCTGTAACTTCACTGGCTTTATGCCAGCTGCCCTCCACACCTGTGTGGCACACAGCTCCAGCATTTTTGTTTTGGTTTTTCACTGTTCAAGGCTACTTTGCTTTTTTAGAGAGACAGAGAGAGAATGGCAGGAGGGACCCCACAGTACCACAATGCCACAGCACTGGCTGTGTGGTGTCAGAGCTCAAGCAAGGGCCAGGCAAGCAGGGCACATGCTGTATCCCATGAGCCACCTCTCCAGCACAACAGTACTGTTAATGATATAATTACCTAATCTAGTTACATAAATGTATAGCAAAATTAACTGGTTATAAGATGCTTAGAACTCTATGTGGAAAAATGTATCACTTAAATCAGAATTTGAATTTGAATATGATGTTGAATCATGATGCCTCATACCCACCACAGTAAGATGTAAAGGTGAATCCATTTGAATCTGCGCTCCTTAAATCGACATATGCCATTTTCCATATTCATTCATCCAGCCAGAGTTCTTCAAAATATTGACATTTTTTCATGAGTGAATGAATGATAGGGAAAAGGGAGTAGAGCCAGGTGCACCCTGGTTGAGCACACACAGTGCAGTGCATAAGGTTCTGGGTTAGCACTTGCAGGGGGAAGCGTCATGAGTGGTGAAGCAGGTCTGTAAGTCTGTCTCTGTCTCTCTCCATCTCTCCGTTCCCAACTTCTATCTCTATAAAAAATAGAGAGGGGGGAGGGAGAGAGAGGAAGTGGTGGGCAGTGAGGGAAAGAGGAGTGAGAAAGAGAACCAGTGCATCACTCTGGCACATGTGATTCAAGGAACTGAGTCCAGCACCCCATGCTTAAATGCCCACTGCATTCCCTCCTGGGCCACATCCCGCTAAGTTTCTTTAAATACTATCTTGGAACAGATCCTTCTGCTAGATGACCACAGACTGGGGGTGGTTCAACCTTCCCCCATTTGAGAGCTGTTTATGTTGCGTGGCCACTCCAGCAGTGAGTGCTTCAGCAGTGGGTGCTCCAGGAGTGGATTCTTCCTAAGTGGGTTCCCCGGCAGTGCGTGGTCTGGCAGTGGGTCATCCAGGAACAGGTGCTCCAGCAGTGGGTACCCCCACAGCCCCCCCCCCCCGTTGGTCTCAACCCCCGCCCCCCCTCACTGTGTCCGCCTCCGCAGGGGACAAGTGCTCGGTGGACCTGGCCTATGATGGCGCGGGGCTGGAGCAGGAGAATGATCTGATGCAGACCCGCGTGATGGACCAGGCCATCAACAACGCCATCAGCTACCTGGGCGCCGAGGCGCTGCGCCCGCTGGTGCAGACGCCCCCTGGCGGCGCGGAGGCCGCGGCGCTAGGGCCTCTGTTCCCGCTGCATCGGGCGCCTCCCGAGGGCCCCCCGCGGCCCGGGGCTCCAGACGCCGCCGAGAACCTGCTGCTACTCTCCAAGGCCTCCGAGCGCGACGCGTCGCCCAGCAACAGCGGCCCGGACTCCACGGACACGGAGAGCAACACCGAGGAGCAGCGCCTCATCTACCTGACCAGCCACGGGGGCGCGCACGCCCGCAACGGGCTGGCCATCAAGGAGGAGCACCCCGCCTTCGAGGTGCTGCGGGCGGCCCCCGACGCGCCCCAGGACGCCTTCCGGGTGCTGGGCGCCAGCGGCGAGCCCCTCAGGGTGTACAAGTGCGAACACTGCCGGGTGCTGTTCCTGGACCACGTCATGT